>NC_028648.1:32944578-32961382 GCF_001406875.1 Solanum pennellii | reverse complement strand
TGCAATTTCTTCTGCTGCTCTCTTCATTCCCCTCGACGGCAAGTATGACGGACCGTCATAGGCACAACGGTCCGTCGAGGGTCTTCGTTCCAAAACACTTCAACTCTTGGAATCTGGGTACTGGGATCACTTCTCTGAACTTCATGACGAACCTGCAGGACGGACCGTCATAGATGCGACGGACCGTCACAAGCTTCGTAACCCACACTTGGTCAGACTTCCCCATCTTCCTTCAGCAGCTGCACTACGCTGCCACTTACGGACCGTCGCAAGCACGACGGACCGTCATAAGCTCCGTAGGTGGTCTCTTCTGCATTTTTTCGCTCAAAATCTCCGCATTCAGCTTTGGACAGATTTCCTGCAAAACAAAGAGAAACTTATATAAAAATCACCACAAAAAGACTTTCGGACACACTAAACTTAAGGAAAAAGTATTAATTATACCGTGAAACCACGGTATATCATATATATATATATATATATATATATATATATATATGACAATAATCAAAAGTTCAGATCAAAGTAACATAGAGATAGGTCTAGAGAATAATACTGGTTAGATAGCTTCTTCGAGTTAAGTCCTTCAACAGATGTAGACTTAAGCTTAAGGTATGGCGGTACGTTGGGTGCACTACCGAGTAGTTCATTAAGCTATGTAAAGCTTTTCTCAGCAATCAAATGCGCCTATCTTCAATCCATGTTCTCAAATGATTCATCAACTATCATTGTGTATGTTGGCCTGCAATTTGTCCAGTTTTCTCCCATCCAGCGACAACATTTTGACTTCAGGGTCGTTCCACGCATCGCCTAACAGATTTGTACTTCGCTAAGTTTTACAGAACATCTCAGCAAGCTTAGATGTTCAAACGGCGGGATTCATTGGGGTAGCCAATCTAGTGGGCTAATCGACTACACTTTCCTGGTCTAGCCGAGTTTTAAAGTACCAGATTTTGAAGATACCTTGAGTCAAATGATGGAAGAAAATTGATCGGTGATGTCTTAGACAAGCCAATTGGGTTGCTTCTCGCCACTTTGCACCTTTTTAACACCTACCACACTTCAATCTGCAAAACTAACATACTATTATTTTACCGATATGAACATATAGTATACAATGGGGTTTTGGGTTGCCTCTCAAATAGAACATGAGTAAACGTCGCGACACGATGCAAGTCACAACTATTCTTCATTCTCGGATTCACCCATGGTTTACTAGTTGAATTTTCGGCAAACGGATGATAGTGACTTGTCAGCAAATGAGTAATCTGAGCATCTTGCGGTTGAATGGTCATAGAGTTTGAGATTGTTGTTTCATACAACATCTCTATGTTTTATTTCATCCCATTAAGCATTTTACTTGTGCTTCAATTCTTTTCCAAATGATTGATGGAGATTAATCATTCTAGTCACACTCACGTATCTTCTCAAATCTGCATTTTTGCAGACTGAAATGGTTGCCCTTTTCCTTGGCTTTTGCTTTCAGGTCCTCTCGACTCGCTTAGATAGAACGTGTAGTTGGCTACGGGTGAGTCCCACTCGTGTTTTTCTTGATTTTCTTTATATATTTTACTCATGTCATCAAGGGCTTAGGCTATCACTTCATAGGGATGAAGTAGCAAACCGCCTGTGAAGAGTTGATTAACGATACTTTTATTTTCATTCCCAAAACCTATATAGAAACATTTTAGTAAAGCCTTGTTGGTCATTCCATGAGATGGGCGTGGTGCTAATACTTATTAAAATTTTAACCACATTTCCTCAAGAGTATTATCCCCTACTTGCTTAAAAGTCAAGAGGTTTTCCTTGAGGTTTAGCAATTTCAAGAGGAGATAGTCCATGTTAAATCCATGGTGCTCATCCATATTTGTTTCCCTGCTTTGATCTTCAGATAAACAAAAAAAAAACTACAACTAATATTAGTAGACTTTAAACTAAAAAGAACAAAAACTCTAAAAGAACTACAGTTTCACGTAACACCACTCCCTGGCAGCGGCTACATTTTGATACTTCTTTTGTGGTTGTAATCGACGATACTGGCCTACAGTCTGAGTGTCTACAAATCAAAGAGAGTATAGTAACCCAACCAAGGGTTGGGGTCGTGTCCCAAGGGAACGGTAGTGAAAATAGTAGCTAAACTACAATTTCTGTTCTAGTTAGTAATAGTTTGAGAAATTATCGAATAAAAAACAAAGTAAATTTAATTTTCACACCAAAGTGTCAAATATCAAAAGGGTTTGTCACAAGTTTGGTAAAAACAGTACAAAAACAAAAGGGAATCAAGTATGGGGAGAAGTTCTTGGGATGTGACCACAATATATGTTTAAGTAAACCGTTGGGTACATGCTTTTGATAGGAAATTTGCAAGATAATGATGACTATGCTAAGATTTAGGAGAAAGTAAATTCCCTCAATTGAAACTTACCCCATATCAAATGTGTTCCTCTTGAACACCCATTGATCTAAAGAAGACCAGCCTATACCTTACCAATACCTACTCTTGTGATGATGAGTGCTAGGATATGGGACTAGGGTTCACCCTCTCGGGATGAACATCATGTCACCCCACTCCTTAGGTCATCAGTCTAGCGGTCTTGGTTTTGCAAGCTATCTCTCAAGCAAGCCGAAAAGACATGGATGGTTTTGTATTTGAAACTACAAACCCATTAACTTAAACCACAACCACTAGTTGAAATCACCATTAAAATGCATCTGACCTATCAGCAAGCAAGACCCAACAATAATATCAACACATATTTTTTAAATCACACCCCAAGAATGGGGGGTTTTCGCCACACATCAAGCAATAATCAAATACACATAAAATGATAAAGAAATTAAATGGGTATAAGAAATTAAACCTTAATATGAGCAAAGGAAGAAGAATGGAGATGACATACTTGTAATTTGAGGAAGAAAAGATCCTTTCTCTAAGTCTCTCACAAAACCCTCTCAAAACTTGAGAGAAAAATACCAAAAACTAATGTTCTAAAAGTGAAATAATAATAATGTTTGGACTCCTAAAATTATCACCTTCTTCATGTACCTCTACAACGACCACGACCTCTCAGTGCAGATTATTAGTAGGAGCAATGACGGGAGCTACGGGCCGAACGTCGTAGAATCTAGTGTTAACCATCTTTGGATAGAATAGTGAAGGAGGACTGACACCAATTAGAATTAACTTATAGCATGAAAGAAGACAAGAGAAAATAGAGATATTTCCTAAAGTCCTATAGCCTTTCATAGAAAAGTACAAACGTCTCTGTACCATTTTGAAAGACTCTCTTAGACTCATTTTGGTACATCAAGATCAACACGACTAGGCTCTAATACCAATTTTTTCAAGATCTAGACCATCATGATTGGCACCCACACTAACTCTCCTGTGGAGAACCATTACAACAATACAAACCAAGCAACTAATCCAAATAACTAAGGCATTTAAGTTACATAAGCAACTTAAATACTTGGGAAAGAAATAGAGTTCTCATAAACTCAAACAAAAGTGTAAGAAACAATACTATCATTGTGGGAATTATGCCTAGAACCTGAGAGTCAATGTATCAAAATATCTAACAATGAACCAAAGTCTAAACAATAAGGGTTACAACCCCAAACTAATGATCTATCAACTAACTAGAAAGTCTAAGTTTGAAATATGGACCTAGACAAAAGGAGACCTCATGACAGACTGGAAGAACTGGTTCACCCTTGAATTTGAACGACGACCATTGATATTCTAAGTGAGGTTTGTCAATAGCCGTCGGGAGATGCCCTGTACTCAACAAAGAAAGAGCAAGTGCAGTATCAGTAAACAACCACAATTAACTGGTAGGATCACACAGTTGTCCCACTAAGTGCAACATACATAAGCCATTACAACATATAATCACATGCATATATCGAACATATACAATATTATCGCATTTACAAACAAGGTAAACTTTCACATTTCTCAATATACACAATTATATCAAAGCATTCGTTCTCTGATCGAACTCAAACCTAACAAAAAGCATAGCGAAACGTGGTACCCGATCCAATGATTATGCAAAAATGTGGCAACCAATCCAAGTTAGTGTGTCAGAATGCAACACCTGATCCATTCAACAAGCCACAATCACAATCACAAATATATTATCACTTTCATACAATCAAGTCATGATTCATGGTATTCATCATTTATTCATACCATTTACAACAAGTGTGATCAATAATGCAACATTCACATACATACATGTATTATTATGAAGCAAGAACAAATATACGTCACACAATCATAAAATCACAACCATCACCTACCTCAGAACAAGCTTGAAACCCTAAGAAACTTGATTTTTTCCTTTCCAGATTCGTTCCACTTGTTCTTGGTCTATAAATAATCAATATAACAGGGGAATCAATAAAAATCACTAATTACCTGAATTACAGACAGTTATAACAACCCTAGATCATAACCATGATCCCAATATCAACTTTAGGGATTTTTCCACCATAATTATCATATCAAAACTCTTCCCCAACGATAATTACCCATTAGATTACAGTCTACGGATCAAAAAATGGATTCAGGGAGTAAAAATATAACATTTAGCATTAAAAATTGTGAAAAACTGTCACGAAACGACTAGGGTTTGTCTCCTTACTCTAAAAAATAAAAAGTGCAGAATAAAGACGTCTTGGGGTTTATTTCTGACTAAAGTCGCATAGGATCCACCACATCGGTCCTCACCCCGATACAGAGACCCTGCCTTAGCAATAGAAATCCAGACCCAATGGATTGCACAAAACCAATAATGTATTTTGATAATCCCAAGACCCTCATTTTGCAACACACCTTCCACGAAGTACACTCAGAAACTACTTGTTCATGTTCAGATCGATTCTAGGAGTTCTACTCACTCAAATTCAATTACGTAAAGTCGTACAGATTCCATAACGACTTATATATCTACTAATTTTATCGAATTCATAATTAGATCATCCAATTGTTATCGGATTTCCCTAGACCTTTCTGACTCTGATTTCATCCAAATCTGGACTTTGGGAAATTCGAAGTTACTACGAAAAAACTTTCAATCTAAAATTTTCTCCATTGGATTTTCTATATCATCAAAACCCGATCTTTATAAGAATATACCCCAACAAGTTGTCGCAAAGCCAAAAGACTGCGTAGCATATATGTAGAATATGAGAGGCTGATCAAGATCCAAGTTCTCACCCTTGTCTCCGATATCCACAAGGTGGAAATATGGCATGAATGATCACCACTGGTAGGCGGTACTAGGACTTGCATCACGAAAAAGATGAAAAATGTAACATAAGTAACATAAAAGGTACTCTCCAGGATGCATAGCTTTATTGAGCAAGAAAGGTAAATACAATCAGATAAGATAAAATCTAGACACAAACAGAGGTCAAAGCTGATATGAAAAGAAAGAAGGCACATGAGCCAACGGAAATTTAATCTAATTACAACTAAAGTAAACCTAAATGAACCCGATAACCCTCGAAGGTAGGCTCGTGTGCACGTTTAGATAAATGTCCAAACATACCCCATAAGCATGGTACTACCCTCCAAATACTATCGATAAATCCTAAAATAGGGTTCCTTATAAGAAAAGTTGGAATAATAAACTACCCACAACCAATTCACACTAATCATCACTAATTCACACATTTTTTCTCAATTTGAAAAAAAGAAAGAAGGTTGTAACCTACATATAGGTCAACCCCGTGAACTCCAAATCACAAGGTCGGAGCTTTTCCTTTCTGAACAACCTATGAACGTTTCCAAGCTACCAAAAATAGGATCATAATGTAATTATAGTTGCTTAGACACTAAAGCACATAAAATGGAAAAGATCAACTTAGAGTAAAATGGAAATTATGGAGCCCACATTGGAATTTCTAGAATTAGCTTTATCAAGATGTCCTAAACTACACCTTGAACTTGTTTTACAAAATTAAACACAACCCAAGGCTCCAAAGTAGCAATAACAACAACATGCCATTTCAACAATTAATCAAGTCAATGCATCTTAAAGATAACACAATTCACCTAAAATAGAGCTTTTTCAACAATTTCTAATCATAAACCTAAGTAGCCATGCTCCAAAAGATCACACGTGACTTTGAATCACTCAAACCAAAGCTTGTATGAGTGATCAATCACCTTTAGAAAATAAAAAATAAAGCTGCAAAATAACTATATATATAGCCGAGATCGGGTCGCTAAAGACTATTTCTGGTCACCAAAAATCTGATTCTTGGTCGCACCAGATATCATCACTTCATTTGGCTTACTTAAACTCTAAATTCTCCAACGGGGTGCTCAGGATTCATTAAGAACCTCGCGCACAGAATTCAGATATGCGACTCTACCAAATTAAATATTCTGGATTCAAAAAGTAGTCAAAATTTCCATACTGTATCATCTTTTCAAAAAGTGGGTCCCACCCTCAAACTCTATTTTCAGCCAAAATCCCCAAGGGGATCGAAATTAACCCGAAAGCCTCGGGATCCTAATGAAAGGTAACACTCGCACTTTCAAAATGTGTTAGTTAACGTGCACCTTCATGGTAGGAGTTGTTAATAAATTAATAATGATTTGGTATGCCATATTTTAAGTGTTCAAGGGACATATCTCATGTTTTAAATTTAACCGAGTTGTGAAATACAAGTTGGCAAAAGTTATTGTAAGTTTATTTTAAAGTTTTATCTGAAATTTGGATCATAAGTATTGATGATTTTCTCCCAATATATTAATATTCATGGGGGCCATAATCTATCAAATTAAAGGCCTGTGAATCTAGTTTCCAAAGCATCAAATCGAATTCAAACCTATGGGCCAAGGTCGATGGAAACTTTATTTAATCAACCGAATTCTTTTTCATTTTCATTTTCATTTTCATGTTCCAGGAGCCCAGAATACAGATAAATTGTCACGACCAGAGTCTAGACCCCAAATGGGACCAGCGTCGTTGACCTCTCAAAGGTCGCAGACAATCCTACATACGTCATTCTTACTTCATTTAGATTAATTTTAGCAGAAAAATTTGATAAATTTTTGTTTCCTAAGATACTTACTAAACATTCTATTACATGTATAATTTTTCACCATCAACCATCTAACATTAAGATCATCAAATGAAAGAAATAGTTCAAAGCTGCATTAAATGTGTACTTGCCAAAACGACACCAATACAAAGTCTGAAATGAAATGGGAAATCAAACACTAGTGGGACATGCTCCACTAGCTAAAGCCTACATCTAAGATAGATAATAACAGTAGACTGCCTCGAAAGCATGAGGTCCTACCATGTCCGGATGAAAGCTCCACGTCCGAATAGCTGCAACGTCGTACTGTAAGATCTAACGTCCACCTGTGCCTAAACCTAAAAGTAGATATTTGTATGGAATTAGTACACACTTGTACTAAGTATGGGTATATGAAAGCACACATCAAGGACATGCATTAGTAAGAATAGCTCTTTCCTTGCAACATGACTATAGTAGGTCAAGTCAGTGGACTTGCCAAATTGCGATTAAGAAAGTGAGTGAACTTCCCAAATTTGGACTAGGAAGTTTATGAGCTTTCCAAATTTGGATTATGAAATTTATGCCATGAGAGTAACATGCACCATCATACTTAACATTTTTCACACAACACACAACAGCGTACACATAGCACACATCATAATTCATATAACACCTAACGTTTTTCATATTATTTATTCGTATGCCATGAAATCTTGGAATCATAGACTTGACATTAAGATTTCCCAAAATGAAGGCACAATATATGGGACCTCAACTAGGGAGTCTGCTTTAGCAAACACAGAGTCTTCTTCTTTCATTCATACGTACTTCATTTCATTTCATTCATGGGCCAATGTAAACACCAGTTATACCTAGGATGTAGTTTAAGACTTTTATCGGGTTCGTTGTGCAATGACCAAGAATGACCTAATTTCATTACTTAACTCCAACTCACCTCTTGATTATCCTATCCTAACACCTTTGGTATCGTTCGTTTCATTATGTGCATCATTTGAGGCTGGCCTCATTCATTCATTGGGAACATTAACTTTAACTGACATAGATCATGTGAGCACCATGAAATCCAGTGTCATAAAACCCCACACTATAAAAAGGTGGAATCACCGACCAAAGTGACCCAAAACATGCTAGCGTACATGGGAATTGAACCCCGCCAGATCCCTATATTTGCAGTATAGGTTCCAAGACTAGGATATATAAGGAGACTCATACCCGGTATGCCGGACAGTCTCATCTCATGAGAGTTATGTGAACCTACGCCTTTTCCGAAAGAAGGCATCACCGCTCATAGATAGTCTATAGGTGATCTGTATAAAGATTAATTACATTCAACTCATATGTCATGGAAGTTGGCTTCTAGTATGAGGAGATCATAGCTCAATAGATGATTCTCATCTCATCATTACTATTAAATGTGTTAGTCTCAATACTTTCATTAGAGTTTTCATAGAGACTGGTCTCTTCATTAACTTTACACTCTCATAGGTGAGTACGTTTTGGTAACATTTACTTAGGCTCATTTAAGATTGCTCTTATCTTTTACATTAGTCTCATATCATGTTGTCACCACATTTATTAACATTAGCACATTTGCTCTTCATAATTACTCACCCCTTTTTACGTGAATGTTCATTTCATCATATGCCAATGGACTTGGCCATTTAGTGTGTTTCACAATCTTACTTAACCCTTTTAGGGTTTCATCATTTAATTATTCATTTCATCATTTCATTGCATACATCTTAGGTTCACTTATTATTAATTGTATGCTAGACTTATGGGTCTATTCATACAATCCATGAGGCTTCATTCATAGTTTGTTAAGTGACTCATATCTTCCTAAGATTATGTAGTACAAGACTTATGCATCTTATATGTATGCCAAGATCTCGATTTCGATCTAAGTAGGCAGCATTATTCTTGAATATTTAATTCATATAAGACTTATGTATCAATACGGAATTTCGGCAAGGGAAACAAGTTTAAAATCCCTTGGACAACACTTTACATTTTTCTTTTTATTTAATTCCAGTCCACGTGACATTGGGACCCTTGATCGAGACGGAACATCACCATTTCCTTTTTACTTCTATCCTTTGAAAATTCTCTTTCTTGGCTGAGGGGTTGTGGGATCAAACCCCCACAGCCCCTTTTATTATTTTTTTTATCTATTTATCCTTGTCTATTTTGAGTTGACAATGAGGTTGTGGGATCAAACCCCCACATCCTCTCTTTATTTTTCTTTTATTATCCTCCTTAAATATACCTAAGAGGTCGTGGGTTCGATTTCCACACGCCTCCCCCTTTATTTTTCTTTTATTCTCATCCTTAAAATCTTCCTAAGAGGTCGTGGGTTTTATTCCCACAAGCCTCCCCTTTATTTTCTATTATTCACCTCATTAATCTGCCTAAGAGGTCATGGGTTCGATTCCCACACGCCTCCCCCTTTAGTTTTCTTTTATTCTCCTCCTTAATCTGCCTAAGAGGTCGTGAGTTTGATTGCCACATGCCTCCCCCTTTGTTTTCCTTTTATTCTCCTCCTTATATCTGATTGAGAGGTGGTGGGTTCGAATCCCACTCCTCTCATTTCATATGTTTTTTCTTTTAAGTTACATTTTCCAGTCTATACCATGGTTTGAATCCCCTTCACCACATTATTTTTTACTTCTTTATTTTCATTGTTTTTAACATGGTGAGGTCACGGGTTCAATCCTCCATGACCTCACTTGTTTTAATTCATTTTTTTCAACATTTTGAATCCTATTTGCTGGCCGAAATTCATCACTAGAAGCTTGAAATTTTCTTTTAATATTTCAGCATCCTTTCATAAAGTTACACCTTAGTTCTTAGGGGAATTTCGTAGTGTATTTAGAACGTTTTAGGTGCGTTTTCAAGAGATTATCCCTCAAATCAGCCACATTCAACTCATATGAACATCACATTTACATCATCATGTGTACATGAAATATAAAGAACTATCATGCCATTTCAAGTCCTAAACCATGAACAATAGCCATGGCAACACACACATACACACGTAATTACATTTTTGGAAACATAAACATAAGTCAAACAATTCCAAACATACATATAAACACATAATCATCACAAAAACACATTTCATACCTACTTTTCTACCAGCAAACATAACATACCTATGATTCAATCAGAACTAGTGACAGTGACGTGCAACGGGGAACAATCCTAGTTTTTGGAATAGATTCGTCTGAACCTTAGGGGGTATCTTGGGAAAGGGAACAAGAAGAAAAGAACCCATACCTTTTTGACGTTAAAATCTTGACTTTCTGCCCAAAAACTTCACCCAAGAACACGTCTAAGCCTCCTCAATATCAACTCCACTTGAATGACAACCTCCTTTAGCCTAGTGTGCGATTAACGTTTGTTTTCTTGTGATTTTGTGTGAGTTCTTCAAGGGTGAAGAACTTGGTTTATTTTTCTGCTTTTGTATATTATTTTGGCATAGAAAAAACATGAGAAAGAATAAGAGAGATTGAGCGTGAGAGTGGAGAGATAAACGTGAGAGAGTGGGAGTTGTAGGAGGCGTAGGAGTCTAGTTTTAGGACTTAGTCAATAAGGTTTTGTTTATTTAATAAGAATCTGATTTTTATTTTATTTTAAATCAGATAATGAATAATAATTATTTATTAATTACATTAATTCAATATCTTAAATAAAAAATCACTTTAATTCATTATTTCCACCTAGGTTCGAACCCGGGTGGAGCAAGACTTCACTTCAAGAGCCCAATTTCGGCCCTCTGTCTCCAAAAAACCCCTCCACCTTATTAATTAAATAATTAATTGTATATTTAGGGTAATTATGATACTATCCTTAGCCTGAAAAAATACCATTTTACCCCTAGACCCTCCAAACCTAAGATTTTCCCTTTTTAAGTCATGTAAAAACTCATTCAAGTAAATCTTCGTATTCGAGAGCCCTACATGGTTGGACCCAAACTTTTCTAGCTCAACTAACTCCCCACATTAGTTGGATATGATGTAGCAAGGGTTCTGATGTCTTGTTCTACGCGCATCAATCCGTGTGAACCCTGGTCTTATCATAGGCCTTCTTGACACATTAAGTATCACTTAGTATATTCATTTTTAGGGTTGTTACAATATCCCCCCTTAGGAACATTCGTCCCCGAATAACACTACTCTTTACAAACAATAAGTAAGTCATCTATAGGACGTATGCATACATAGGTAATTCAACACTCCCCATTGGTGAATTTCTTATTCACATATTAACATGATGGTGCACATCCTTGAAACCTACTAGTAGCTTCACATTAATAGACTAAGGAAATCTTTCCTAAACTAGTCTCATCAAAGTATACAATATAAGTAAACATATAAGTCATACAAATCAGCAGCCAACATGATGACTCAAACATATTAACCTCATACTAGTGCCTAAACACCATACACCGTCAAATACATGAAGGAATAATTAAGGCTACTCACCCGAGACTTCACCAGAGGTGCCTTCCCCAGCACCCCCAGACTTCAATGCGAAGAATCGTTGCCTCCTTAGAGCCTCTTCACTTTGACCATTAGACTGAACCCTCTCCTTCCTTTGTTCTTGACTTCTCCTAAACGGACAATCCTTCACCATGTGACCCGGTTTTCCTCAACTGCAACAAGAGTTAGTTCCCATCATACACTCTCCTCTATGTAGTTTACCACACTTCCGGCAAGATGGTTTCTCCTAAGTCGTAAAGTTTTACGAACTTCAGGGAGTAATCACTGACTGACATTGAGCCCTGGTTAAGGCTGATGAATTCCTCAACCTAAGCCTCCTTCATTTATCTGGGAAATAACCGCTCTAGAAAAGCCATCTTGAAATGATCCCAAGTAATAGGACCTCCTTCTAAGGCCTGCTATCCTGCCACACTTTATAACAGGATTGAGCTACATCCCTTAGCTGGTAGGATGCCAACTCAGACTTCTCAACATCAATCAAACCCAATAGCCTGAGCTTGTAAAGTGATAGCTCGGGCCATCTGTACCAACGTTGTCCTTACTTCTCCATATGTCAACCCAGCTGGGTTAACAGGCATCTCTATTCCAGCAGCTGGAGCCTGGGAAGGAACCTTAATTACCCCAGCAGTTGCTTCTCTAATCCCTCCGCCTGCTTTTCTCCTTGTATTCATCTTTTGGAAACTTCAAGAGTTTATGTTAGATACGCTCTTAACACCAAGAAATCCGACATTAGAGAAGGCACGATCAGATTAGAAGAAGGGAAATTTTTCCTACGAATCATGCATTCTCTAATCCAGGATAGTGGTGCACCTCCCTACCATGACTTAGAAACTACTCAATGTGGTTGATGTGAACTGATTATCCTCGGAATTTAATCTAGCGCTCTGATACCAACTTTGTCACGACCGGAGTCTAGACCCCAAACGAGACCAGCGTCGTTGACCTCTCAGAGGTCGCAAACAAGACTACATATGTCATTCTTACTTCATCTAGATTAATTTTAGAGGAAAAATTTGATAAATTTTTGTATCCAAATGCTTACTAAATATTCTATTACATGTATAATTGTTCACCATCAACCATCTAACATTAAGATCATCAAATGAAAGAAATAGTTCAAAGCTGCATTAAATGTGTACTTGCCAAAACGACACCAATACAAAGTCTGAAATGAAATGGGAAATGAAACACTAGTAGAACATGCTCCACTAGCTAAAGCCTACATCTAAGCAAGATAATAACAGTAGACTGCCTCGAAAGCATGAGGTCCTACCAAGTCTGGATGAAAGCTCCACGTCCGAATAGCTGCAACGTCGTACTGTAAGATATAACGTCCACCTGTGCCTAAACCTAAAAGTAGATACTTGTATGGAATTAGTACACACTTGTACTAACTATGGGTATATGCAAGCACACACCAAGGACATGCATGAGTAAGAATAGCTCTTTCCAAGCAACATGACTATAGTAGGTCAAGTCAGTGGACTTGCCAAATTGAGACTAAGAAAGTGAGCGAACTTTCCAAATTTGGATTCGGAAAGTTAATGAGCTTTCCAAATTTGGACTATGAAATTTATGCCATGAGAGTAACATGCACCATCATACATAACATTTTTCACACAGCACACAACAGTGTATACATAGCACATATCCTAATTCATATACCACATAACGTTGTTCATATCATTTATTCTTATGCCATGAAATCTTGGAATCATGGACTTGACATTAAGACTTCCCAAACTGGAGGCTCAACATATCGGACCTCAACTAGGGAGTCTGCTTTAGCAAACACAGAGTCTGCTTTTTTCAATCTACGTACTTCATTTCATTTCATTCATGGGCCAATGAAAACACCAGTTATACCTAGGATGTAGTTTAAGACTTTCATCAGGTTCGTTGTGCAATTACCAAGAATGAACTAATGTCATTACTTGACTCTAACTCACCTCTTGATTATCCTATCCTAACACCGTTGGTATCGTTCGTTTCATTATGTGCATCATTTGAGGCTGGCCTCATTCATTCATTGGGAACATTAACTTTAACCGACATAGATCATGTGAGCATCATGAAATCCAGTGTCATAAAACCCCACACCAAAAAGAGGTGGAATCACCGACCAAAGTGACCCAAAACATGCTAGCATACATGGGAATTGAACCCCGCCAGATCCCTATATTTGCAGTATAGGTTCCAAGACTAGGATATATAAGGAGACTCATACCCGGTATGCCGGACAGTCTCATCTCATGAGAGTTATGTGAACCTCCGCCTTTTCCGAAAGAAGGCATCACCGCTCATAGATAGTCAATAGGTGATCTGTATAAAGATTAATTACATTCAACTCATACGTCATGGAAGTTGGCTTCTAGTATGAGGAGATCATAGCTCAATAGATGATTCTCATCTCATCATTAGTATTAAGTGTGTTAGTATCAATACTTTCATCAGAGTTTTCATAGAGACTGGTCTCTTCATTAACTTTACACTCTCATAGGTAAGTACGTTTTGGTAACATTTACTTAGGCTCATTTAAGATTGCTCTTATCTTTTACATTAGTCTCATATCATGTTGTCACCACATTTATTAACATTAGCACATTTGCTCTTCATAATTACTCACCCCTTTTTACGTGAATGTTCATTTCATCATATGCCAATGGACTTGGCCATTTAGTGTGTTTCACACTCTTACTTAACCCTTTTAGGGTTTCATCATTTAATTGTTCATTTCATCATTTCATTGCATACATCTTAGGGTCACTTATTATTAATTGTATGCTAGACTTATGGGTCTATTCATACAATCCATGAGGCTTCATTCATAGTTTGTTAAGTGGCTCATATCTTCCTAAGATTATGTTGTACAAGACTTATGCATCTTATATGTATGCCAAGATCTCAATTTTGATCTAAGTAGGCAACATTATTCTTGAATATTTAATTCACGTAAGACTTATGTATCAATACGGTATTTTGGAAAGGGAAACCAGTTTAAAATCCCTTGGACAACTAACATTTTTCTTTTTATTTAATTCCAGTCCACGTGATATTGGGACCCTAGATCGAGACGCAACATTACCATTTCCTTTTTAGTTCTATCCTTTGAAAATTCTTTTTCTTGGCTGGGGGGTTGTGGGATCAAACCCCCACAGCCCCTTTTATTATTTTTTTTTATCTATTTCTCCTTGTCTATTTCGAGTTGACTATGAGGTTGTGGGATCAAACCCCCACATCCTCTCTTTATTTTTCTTTTATTATCCTCCTTAAATTTACCTAAGAGGTTGTGGGTTCGGTTTCCACACGCCTCCCCCTTTATTTTTCTTTTATTCTCCTTCTTAAAATCTGCCTAAGAGGTCGTTGGTTCGATTCCCACAAGTCTCCCCCTTTATTTTCTATTATTCACCTCATTAATCTGCCTAAGAGGTCATGGGTTTGATTCCCACACGCCTCCCTTTTTAGTTTTCTTTTATTACCCTCCATAATCTGCCTAAGAGGTCGTGGGTTCGATTGCCACACGCCTCCCCCTTTGTTTTTCTTTTATTCTCCTCCTTAAATCTGATTTAGAGGTGGTGGGTTCGAACCCCACTCCTCTCATTTCTTATTTTATTCTTTTAAGTTACATTTTCCATCCAATACCATGGTTCAAATCCTCTTCACCACATTATTTTTTACTTCTTTATTTTCATTGTTTTTAATATGGTGAATCACGTGTTCAATCCTCCATGACCTCACTTGTTTTAATTATTTTTTTTCAACATTTTGAACCCTCTTTGCTGACCGGAATTCATCACTAGAAGCTTTTAATTTTTCAGCATCCTTTATCAAGTTACACCTTAGTTCTTAGGGGAATTTCGTAGTGCATTTAGAACATTTTAGGTGCGTTTTCATGGAGATCAAGAGTTTATTACAACTCCAAAAGAAAGTAATGAGACGAGCGCCAAATATGATAGAGGAGTCAGAGGAAAAAATTCAAAATATAAGAAATGCAGAGGATGAGGAGGTTGGAGGAATACATACAACACATAAGTATAGCTGGAGAATCTCACATTATCTCTACACCAGTAGCTTTAAGAGCAGGGCCATAAAAAAAGATCTACACTTCCTCTACAAGTTCAAACAAGGAGAAGTAAAGATAAATCTACAAGTTGTGATCAATGAATACAAAAATGTTGTTTTGGAACTTAATAGAAGAAATTGTTATTCATGCATAGCTTTTATGGATCAGCATAGTTAGATCAATACAAAGGAAGGTTAGGAATGAGCAATGCTTTGACAAACTGTTCGAACAAATTATGAATTTTTTGGATGGATATATGGGAAGGGCAGATGATTATTGATTCGTATAAATTAATCACAATGAAATTCAGCAATGACAATAAATTGTTACGCATTACAGCAGTGTATGCAAGGTGCAATGCATTGGAGAGGTTGGAACTGCGGGAACAACTGGAAGAATTAAATCAAGGAAATCTTTTACCTTGAGTAATAGGAGGGGAATTTAATGTGATCCTCAATGAAGAAAAGAATCTAGGTAGTTTTGGATTTTACTCAACACGAGGCAATAGATTTTGCAAGTTACATCAGTAATTGTGCTCTTTCAGAATTAAAAACTACAAGAAGCAAGTTTACGCAGTGGAATGGTAGAATATAAGAAGCGTGTATTTTTAAAAGACTGGACAGGGTGTTTGTCAATCAAAAATTCATCAATAATTTTCCTTCATCAGAAGTACAACATCTCATCAAACAGGGATCTAATCCTGCATCACTTCTGTTAGGATCGAATTCACGCACACACACTAGATGAATGAAGAACACAAGAACTTTCAAGAGAAAGAGATGAGAGATCTAGAGAGAGAAAAAGAAAACCCAATATTTCGTGGTAACACCCCGTGAGTAAACTTCCACGGCGGTGAGGCATATTTATATTAATAAATCAGAGTATTTTTGGTTACAGAGAATAAATAGAGAATAAATAGGAAAGCCTAAAATAGAGAATAAACAGGAAAACCTAAAATTAATCAGGCTCCACTACCTAACAATTCTCCCACTTGGAGACTGACTCAGTCATCCAAAAAATACATTCTCAAAAAAAATCTCTTCATCATCAACATCTTTACCGCACCGCAACATCTGTAGCAACAACTACAGAAGACCAACCGAGGTTTTACATAACCTCAGTTTCCCAACATCAACACCTTTCGTCAACATGTCTGCCGGGTTCTTTGCAC
>NC_028648.1:32942588-32943263 GCF_001406875.1 Solanum pennellii | reverse complement strand
TATATGGCACTCTGGATATCTGAGTAAAGAATCTTCTCGCTCTGCTTCTTGCCCAATTTCTCAAGATAATCTGCCAGCCATATCATCTCTTTCCCAGCTTCAGCTATTGCCACATACTCAGCTTAAGTAGATGAAAGAGAAACACACTTCTGAAGCTTGGACATCCAACTCACTGTTGTTCCACCTATGGTGTAAATGTACCCGGATGTACTCTTGCTCGAGTCAACATCCCCACCAAGATCAGCATCCACAAAACCCTGTAGAGTCACATTGCCTTTGACAAAACAAAGTGAAGTACTGGA
Organism: Solanum pennellii; assembly: GCF_001406875.1. NCBI lineage: Eukaryota > Viridiplantae > Streptophyta > Magnoliopsida > Solanales > Solanaceae > Solanum > Solanum pennellii. The sequence goes on along the minus strand of NC_028648.1, from coordinate 32,942,961 downwards.
TGTACCTCTCAGATATCTCAGAATCCACTTCACAGCTTCACAATGCTCTTTCCCAGGGTTCGTCATGTACCTGCTAACAACTCCCACTGCATGTGCTATATCAGGTCTAGTGCAAACCATAGCATACATCAAACTACCAACTGCTGAAGCATATGTAACAAGTGCCATGTGATCACGCTCCTCGACAGTCTTGGGTGACTTCTCCTTTGACAATTTAAAGTGATTTGCCAATGGAGTAGTCCTGGGTTTAGCATCATTAACNGGCTGCTCCTTTGACAATTTAAAGTGATTTACCAATGGAGTAGTCCTGGGTTTAGCATTATTAACCCTGAATCTGCTCAGCACCTTCTCAATGTACAACTCCTGAGATAGA
>NC_028648.1:32942090-32942378 GCF_001406875.1 Solanum pennellii | reverse complement strand
TTCATTCCTTTAGTACTCATGTGTCCAAGTCTGTTGTGCCACAGACATGAAACGGAAGCACCTTCAGCAACAGCGGCCATGTTTATACACCCTGCAGTGGAGTACAAGGTTCCAGATTTGGTGCCACGAGCTACTACCATAGCACCTTTCACGATCTTCCACGAANTGGAACCACAAATCCTTCCGGTTGCTGCATATGGATCTCTTTGTCCAGATCTTCATGTAAAAACGCTGTTTTTACATCCATTTGCTCTAGATGCAAATTTTCCGATGCAACAATACTCAACA
>NC_028648.1:32897711-32941998 GCF_001406875.1 Solanum pennellii | reverse complement strand
ATCTCTAAGCCTTTATTGTCAGCAAGATATACTTTTCCAAAATTTCCAGATTTGAAGTTTTGGAACAATTCCTTGCTTGGAGACGAATAGAAAGATGCACCAGAATCCAAAATCCATGATTCAACCGGGCTGTTCACACTAAGGATTAGAGCATCCCCAATGTCCTCTGCTGAATTTACAGAATCATTGTCATCTCCAAATATCTGATTCTGTTTCTTCTTTGGCTTTGTACAGTTCATCCGAAAGTGCCCTTTTTCTCCACAGTTCCAACAAGTCACGTTTGATCTGTTCAGTGATTTTCCTCGATTCTTTGATTTTGATGTACCATGTTGATTTTGGCCTTTCGTCTTACTTCTCCCCCTTCGATCAACGCTTAGAGCACTGCCCGATGAATCTCCCACTTCTCGTTTGCGAATACTTTCGCTAAGAACAACATCACGGATTTCATCAAACTTCAGTTTCTCAGATCCACGGGAACTGCTAATCGCAGCAACAACAGTATCCCAAGACTCGGGCAGAGATGACATCAAAATCAACGCCTTAATTTCATCTTCGAAATTAATATCCACAGAATTGAGTTGACTCACAATCATATTGAACTCGTTTATATGATCAGAAACGGATCCATTCTCAGACATCTGTAAATTGAACAATCTACGCATCAAATATACCTTGTTCATAGCCGATGGTTTTTCATACATGTTTGACAGTGCCTTCAACAGACCGGACGTAGTCTTCTCCTTCACGATGTTGAACGCCACGTTTCTTGACAAAGTCAACCGGATCAACCCTAGAGCCTGGCGATCCTTGAGTTTCCACTTCTCCTCCGTCATGGATTCCGGCTTCACCCCGGTCAACGGTTCGTGAAGATCTTTCTGGTACAGATAATCTTCGATCTGCATCTTCCAGAAACTGAAATTGGATCCATCAAACTTCTCGATTCCAAGCTTCGAACTATCCATCTTCTATGATCGTGTTGAATATACTTAGCTCTGATACCAGTTGTTAGGATCGAATTCATGCACACACACTAGATGAATGAAGAAAACAAGAACTTTCAAGAGAAAGAGATGAGAGATCTAGAGAGAGAAAGAGAAAACCCAATATTTCGTGGTAACACCCCGTGAGTAAACTTCCACGGCGGTGAGGTATATTTATATTAATAAATCAGAGTATTTTTGGTTACAGAGAATAAATAGAGAATAAATAGGAAAGCCTAAAATAGAGAATAAATAGGAAAGCCTAAAATAAAGAATAACTAGGAAAACCTAAAATTAATCAGGCTCCACTACCTAACAACTTCATATGAATTGTGAATATGAGGAGGAACCAAACATAAAGCCTTTCAAGTTCGGTAATTTTTGGGGTAAACATCCTCAATTCAAAAGGCTTATAAGACAAAAACTGGAACATAGACTTTGTGGGAAGTCCTTTGTTGAATTTCAGGAAAAATCAAAAAAGATCAAGAAGACACTTTTAACATGGAGCAAAGAAGTGTTTGGGAACATACTTCATCAAATAGCCCCCCTAGAGGATGTCACAAGGATGAAAGAAATAGAGATGGAGATTCAGACCACATGCTCAAAAAGAGAAGATTAAATAGGAAAGACTGGGATTAAAGAAATTCATTAAAATAGAGGAAGAATACTGGAAAAGAAGGAACGAATGTGGTGGTTTGCTGATAGGTACAGACACACTAGATTCTTTCACTCATATGTTAAAGGAAGAAGAATGAAGTTGCATATAGAAAAATCACTACAAAGCAAGGGGTGATACTTGAATCAAATCGGCAAATTGGAAAGGAGGCAGTTGAATTTTTTGCAGAACAGTTTAGACAACTGGATCAGGAGGCATGATCTGCTATACTAAACCTTATCCCCAAAATTAGTATCATTTATCAGAATAAAGAAATGACTAAATTACCTAGTCATGATGAAGTTAAGAAGGTGGGCTTGTGGATCTGATGGATTTTCTGGTTTATTCTTTCAAAGTTGTTGGGAAATAATAGGAGAGGACATCACCAAATTGGTAAGGGCATTATTTTTGTGGTCGGGAGCTACCAAAATTTGTAAGACGTACCAATCTTGTCCTGCTGCTTAAGAAGGAAATGGTGAAAACTTTCATTGGAGACCAATAAGTCTAAGTACTTCCATTAACAAGGTGATCTCTAGAGTGTTGCATGATACAATAACTGTTGTACTACCAAACATTATCTCAGAGAATCAGGTAGGTTTTGTGAAGGGAAGAAGTATTACTTAGAATATTCTACAAGCACAAGAGATTATAAGAGACGTCAATCTTTTTTTTTTTTTTGGAAAATGGTAACTTTTATAAGAGACATCAATTTGAGGAACAAGAATGTTAATGTAGTGGCTAAATTGGACATGGTCAAAGCATATGATAGAGTATCATGGATTTTTCTAACCAAGGTATTAACAAGGTTTAGATTTTCAAAAGTAATTATTAATATGATTTGGAGGATGGTCTCAAACAATCGACACTTCGTACTAATAAACGGACAATCGCATGGTTTCTTCCAGTCCTCGAGAGGAGTCAAGCAGGGTGATCCTCTTTCACCAACATTATTCATTATTGCTTGAAGTTTTTTCTAGGGACTTAGCAACCTTCATGGAGATGATAGATTTTTGGGTTATGAGATGCCTAAATGAAGTCCAGAAATCAATCAACTATCTTATGCTGATGACAAAATTTTATTTTGTTCAGATGATAGAAATTCTATGATAAAAATTATGAAAGTATTGAAGGAGTATAACCTGATAAGAAAAACAAATTCCTTCTTTCTGCATGATCGAACCCCTTTAATTGTAGCAATCTGATAGCAAAGGTTAACAGGTATCAAGCAAGGAAATTTCTCATTCATATATTTGGGATGTCTAGTCTTTTATTGGAGAGAAATAACAAATTTCACTTTGAAGACCCGGTAAGGAAGATAGCCAGAAGGGCCGTCTCATGGCAAAATAGATTTTTATCCTTTGGAGGAAAGTACACTCTTCCTCCCTAAAAGATTAGTGAGCGAATTCATCAGATTTTTGCAAAAAAAATCAGAGCATTGGGCAGCTTGGGAGGAGACATGTTATCCGAAAAGGGAAAGAGGGCAAGGATGTAGATTTTTATTTGATGTTTTTAGGTCTCTCTTTGCTAAATTGTGGTGGAATTTCGGAACTACTTCATTGTCACATTCCGAACCACACCCTAGAAGTTAGGGTCAATCTCGGATTGCAATCGGTGTACTTGACCTCTCGGAGGTCTTGTACAAGCCCTTATATATCATTCATCGCATATACATAATGAAAAGTAGTGTGGAATTAAAACTTTTCATAAAACATTTCATAGTCTTTAAAAACTCTTTCATATAAATTCATAGAAAATACTAAGTCTCAAGAGAGATCAAACTTAAGACACAAGAATACTTTTCGAACCAACCCATACACAATCCTAATATAAAAATACTTAGTCTATTACAATACTTCGATAAGAAACATAAAAGACATCTATACCCTCGAATCAAATAAGGACATACTTCGACTTCACTTGAATGTTCCTACGATCCAAGTCTTCACTTCCCAAATGCTCCTAACCTACCAACAACTATAGAGATCGATAAAAACATGGATTAGTACAACCACATGTACTAAGTATGGCATAATGCATGAAAATCATAAAAAACGGACATTTATTAGAAATATGCATCTTTTCATTTAAATATCATATTATAATCATAGAGCAACATTTAACAACTTAGAAACACATAATATAACATTTGAGCAATTTAACACATTTTTGAGCCAACTTAACAGTGAGCTCAACTCACTGTACAGTGAAGGAATTCACTGTTATAGTGAAGTTGCCTACTTCCTTCTTAGACACTTTATATCATGTAACCATCCCATTAAAAGTTATCCTAAGGCTCACTTAAGCAACACAAAGAGAGACCGCCCATACAACCTCCCTAAGCATACCTAAATGACACTCAAGAATACTCATAATAAGACACATACAACCTTAGAAGACATCAACACATAAACATGAGATTCTTCTACCAAAGATGATTCTAAGTCTCACTTGAGTGAGTTGTGAAGCGTGTGAAGTGACCGCCCATACAATCCCTTACACACACACTTAAGAGATCCTATAGACTACCTATGATAGAATCATTCTCACTCAACATAACAACATATAGGTAATATGACATTCTCTTACCAAAGGCTATCAAAAGACTTACTTAAGTAAATTAAGAAGATAATGTCCATAATTGATCTCTTCAAGACTACCTAAATCATCCTTAAACTACTTCAGTTTAGATCATGTCCACATAATCAACATCTTCCCTAACTAGAGTCATTCTTAAGACTCGTCTAGGTAAGATACGAAGTGAACATTCATATGCCCCCTTCACACCTTAACTAGACAACCCTTAACTACTCTAGCTAAGTACTTATTCAATTAACCTACTTTCTTAACTTAAGTCATTACATTCATTAGTTCATTTTTAGTTCATTTAGAAGGCATTCAATACATAAAGGACATTCAAGTAATGGTCTTGAACAAGACATATGAACTCCAACTAACACCTTCAAAGCCTATTGTGCAATGTCTAGATAGCGTCCCATACCACCATCTAAACTTCATAGAACTTCTCTGATGCTAATAGGTATTTCATATGATGAGAATAGGCAATAACCGACATAGACCATGATAGAAAGACATGGAATCTGAAGTTCTAACCTACTTCGATGAGGGTGTTCTACTTGCCAATGGTAGAACTTAGAAAGATCTCATGTAAGCACATGGTTAAGCATTATGAAGGTCATGCTTTGTAATCTAGTCTCTTTATTTAACTAGAACTACTTCCCTTACCATACTCACTCGGTGCTATACACTATCATATCAACATAAATATGAACATCATAGACTCATATAGTCAAGTAGGAATAACATACATCAACCCTAAGACTATACACACAAAGGCCATATTCATAATCTAACATGATCACCTACATAACAACAATAGAACACATATACTTTCACATTACTTAACATTTAGATAGATATTATCATACTTCACATAATAAACTACACAAATAACTACATTACATCAAGTAATTTTTTGACAAGGCCATGATCATTACATTACTTAAATTAACGCCGACAAGGCCACATCAATTACAAATAAAGCACATAACAACGCCACCATAAGTTGACTATACCAATTACAACATAATTGAAGTCTAATCAACATAAAATAAATAAAATATGGAAGCTTACCACCACTCCATCCTCAATACCTCAATCAAATGCCAAATCACCAAATTCGATATCACAAGGCCCTTACCCATGGTCATAACAAAAAAATTCAACATAATTATAACAATATTCATGAAACTAGGTCAAATTACTACATATTCATCAATCTAATGCAACCTAGATATCAATTTACTATAATTATTACATCAATCAATAGCCTACATAAAACTACATTAGAATTCATAAACATTAGATCAATATCAGGTAACCCATAACTTAGTCAAAAACTAGGGTTTATCTAATTCATTGGTTCATACGTTAATTTAGTTTTAAATCATCAATACAATAACTTCAATCATTATTCAATGTTTAGAAACCATTAATGCAAGAACCCATGGAATAGATCATAAAATTGGACGATTCAACTTTGAAAACTTTAGAAACATCTTTGAAAGTTGGGCCCCTTGATGAAGAGAGTTTCAATGATCACAATCCATACCTTGATGAAGCTAATTCTTCAATTTGATGAAGAATATCCACTCAATTCGTCAATCCAAGCCCTTCCTTGAGTTTTTGATCCAATGGAGTTCTAGGGAATTTCTAAGGGATTTTGGGTTTTTGATTTGGAAGAATGAAATCTTTTAAGTGTTAAAAGACTTATATACATGTTTAAAATACCCAAAAGACCCCTTAAGAACCGCCAAACCTCTTATTTGGAAGTGGGGTGAATGTACAAGTTCACCCCTCACTTGGCAGTCAACTGCACGCAGGGACAGTGCCCATAGACGGTTGGCAGTCGACGGACCATTTTTCCACAAATGGACCGTCTTGTCCTTCCGTCGTTAGGTTCAGAGACTCAACATTGGTCTCTTCACTCCCAATAATAAATCTCCACCAATGGCACCCATCGACGAGACGTCGACTGGACCACGAGACATTGATTGCCTCAGTCGTTTGTGGTTGTCTTGGACAGTCTTGGCACCAACATTGGGTCCTTTCTCAAGGACCCTTGGATGGTCCTTGGGGATGTTTTCCCGAACGTTTCTAACCCAAACATGATCGTATATGAGTTTAGAACCTCTCACATGAGTTTCACCCAAAACGAACACGTAAAACTTGACGAAACATGTATAGACACACAAGGTCATTTTAAGGCAAACCTTTCGAACGTCATAGACGTTCTTGAACATTTAACTTCCGAACTTCATGAAACTTGACACACTACCTATATCTACTATAATAACTCATTTAAGGCCCTTATAACGTCAGGAATCACACATAAACACATAGAACCACATATGAGGCACATAGGTGACTTAGTCGTCGAACGTCTTAGTCGTCCCTTGACGTTTGACTTCCAACGCACCTAAACTCTTAGACACTGCCGCAATACCATCTTATAAACCAATTCAGGATCTTACAACATTGTTACAATCATGTTAGGTCTAGTTCACCTAAGTCATTTTGCGAGGTCTTACATTATCCCCCACTTGGACAACATTCGTCCTCGAATGACACTAGCCACTCTCCCAACACGTCCAAGAAAAGAGATTCAACTAGGAGCTCATGACCATACCATATAACATATAATCAATAAAGAACATCAATTTCACATAGTCAAAAGATTACAACACAACAAGAAATTAGACGCAGTTCTATAACTCATTATGCTACAAAATTCACATTCTTCTTTCCAAATAATGAAAACTCACTTATATTCAATAGCATACTCATATACATCAGTTCTAAACACATTACAACAATTTTAGACCAAAGAATGAATTAGTCAAATTTTCAAAAATTTAATAGTGAGTAGTTTCCAATGCTACAGTGATTTTGAGCAAATTTTTAAAAAATGCAACTTTTAGGCAATTCATGATAGGTACATGCTAATATGCAAGGTAACATCATACACCATATCTTAAAACGTAATCATAACTTCATAAAATACACTATGCAAGAAGTTAATGAAATTCAATTTCAACAAAACTCCTAAACATCATGCACATGCAACATGCTTCTATGACTTTCTATCCCATCTACTAACCATACTCCCCCACTTGGAAGGAACTCATATGACTAAAAAGATAAAAACAAGGAATTACCCTTATCATCATCATCATCCGGCTTCTCTTCTCTAGTCTGGAGTGCATAGAGACGCCTTGTTGCTTGAGCATCATCCCTTGGAACATTTGGAGCAACTTTCTTACCCTTTTTTCCTCTAGAAGTGATGTTAGGACAATCTTGTGTCGTTCTTTACCACAACCATAGCAACTCCCAGTACCCCTTAAACACTCACGATAATGCCTCTTTCCACAAGTGACACATGTAGGTTTGACATTTTGAGAACCACCTCCTTTCTCCAATTTCACCTTAACACTTATAGGTTCTTCTTGACCTTCAGCCCTCTTCTTAAACCTAGTTCAATCTTGGTCACTAGAATCACTCCTTTTCAAGTTTCTAGACATCCTCTTAAGTTTAGACTCTTCAATTGATTGGGCATACACCATGAGTCTAGCTAGGTTCATATCATCATGTAGCATCATCGTACGACATTCTTCCCTCACTACGCGACACCCATCACAAAATGACTCATTTCATCTCTCGGATTAGACACAAGGGAAGGGGCATATCTAGATAACATTGAGAACTTCAAAGAGTATTCCTCAACGCTCATGTTGTCTTGCTTGAGATTGATAAACTCCTCTACATCAACTTCCCTCCTCTCACGGGGAAAGTACTTACCAAGAAAAGCTTCCTTAAATTGTTCCCACTCAATATGACCCGACTCCACCGGCCTATTGTCCTTCCATTGAGTGTACCATATTTGACAAACATCCCTCAATTGGTATGAAGCCAACTCTGCCTTCTCCCTATATGTAGCTCAACACCTTGTACACTCCATCTAGGAACTCTTGGGGATCCTCTCCCACCTTAGAGCCAATAAAGATAGGAGGATTCAACCACACAAAATCTCTTAACCTAGACGTCATAGTGCTCTCCACAACATTCACCCAAGGCACCATACTCAAATTCACTTGAGTAGTCACGGCTCAGGCTAAAGCATGCAAAGCCTCTCTAATATCATTATTATTCAACTCCAGGGGAATTACCGAGACATCATCATCTCCTTCCACAATAGGGATTTGAACACCTTGAGAACCTTGAGGAACTTGCTCAACTTCCTCAACTTGAGGAGGAATCTCCTCTTGCACCACATTCTCTTCAACTCTCCTAGTCAGTGTCCTTCTCGTATTCATCTTCCTAGAAACACAAGGAAAAACCATAAGAAAAGAGTACTCGTAACTTTTACTCTATGGCACGACATAGGAGTAGAAAAGAAGTGAAATCGTCCTATAACCTCTCGCCCATAGATGTGTCGCGACTCACAGCGATGGTCAAGGCTCTACTAGACGTGACTTGATGAAACTTTTCGATTCCTAAAACTACTTTCCTATTCTATGCTCGATACCAAGCTTTTCACATCCCAAAACCACACCGTAGAAGTTAGGGTCAATCTCGGATTGCAACCAGCGTATTTGACCTCTCAGAGGTCTCCTACAAGCCCTTACATATTATTCATCGCATATACATAATAAAAATTAGAGCGAAATTAAAATATTTCACAAAACATTTCATAGTTTTTTTTTATGACAAGGAAAACCCGCAGCCGCTACCCATTGGGTGTGCACAGGGTAAACCCCCGCTCCTATGCAATAGCTCGCAAATCATTTTAGTCTCTAAAAACTCTTTCATATAAAGTCATAGGAAATACTAAGTCTCAATATCATCAAACTTAAGACACGAGTATACTTTTGGAACACGACCCATACACAATCCTAATATAGAAATACTTAGTCTACTACAATACTTCAATAAGAAACATTAAAGACATCTACGCCCTCGAACCAAATGAGCACATACTTCGACTTCACTTGAATGATGCTACGATCCAAGTCTTCACTTTCCAAATGTTCCTAACCTACCAACAACTATAGAGATAGATAAAAACATGGATTAGTACAACCATTTGTACTAAGTATGGCATAATGCATGAAAATCATGAAAAACGGACATTTATTAGAAATATGCATCTTTTCATTTAAATATCATATTATAATCATAAGAGCAAAATTTAACAACTTAGAAACACATAAATAACATTTGAGCAATTTAACACATTTTTGAGCCAACTTAACAGTGAGCTCAACTCACTGTACAGTGAACACTGTTACAGTGAAGTTGCCTACTTCTTTCTTAGACACTTTATATCATGTAATCATCCCATTAAAAGTTATCCTAAGGCTCACTTAAGCAACACAAAAAGAGACCGCCCATACAACCTCCCTAAGCATACTTAAATGACCCTCAAGAAATGGAAGAACTTTTCAAACTAGTTGATAGTTGTTCCCTGGTTGCACCCCACAATGGGTTCTAATTTACTAAATCACATGTTTCTGTTTTCGGAACATCACATGTAGACTTTTTTGGGGGAGAATCACTCGGCGCGGGGCCTCCCGTGTGAGGTCATGTGATGGTCAACAACTCAGTCAGGAAATGCTGAAAAGCGGCTAACGATGCAAGACTCTTTTCCCCTTATACGCTCTAAAAAAAGGTATGTCGGGTTTTTGGACCCTATGTTGAGTAAGGGTTCCAAACCTTCCAAAAGTGATAGGTACTTTTTCTTTCTTGGCACTCTCTTTCTATATTATGCCGACCTAAAAAGAGCGATGGAAAGTGGATTTCAGGTTCGATAGTCTCGAGAAGGTATTAGCCACCGGTGACCATACTTTCGTAAAAGCACCATTGGGCGGTGGTTCCTCTCCTTCCTCTTGAACCTCGAACAAAAAATCGATCTCTCCATCAACTCGACTAAGAGTTCCGAATCAAAAAAGTAAACTGAACTTTACTTAAGACGAAGGAAGCGAGTGCCGAAAAAAACCGCTTTCTTAAGGCTTCAAACTACTAGTCATTAAGACTACTATGAATGAAAGGTAAGGAAGTCCTTTTGACTTAGCCTGCGTGCATTATACCTAACCTTTTCACTTGATTTCAATCTCAACAAAGAAATGAAAGCATAACTCTTTGCTCGCTTGCAACGCCTCTTAGTCTTTTATTTTAGCCTGCCTTGTGAAGATCTCTCGAGTGTCTACGGCAGATCCGATCAGTCTCGTGATGAAGAGAATTTCCGATGTTGAAAGGTATCGTCACGACAACTCAATTTGTCCGGTAAACTACTCGGGGCTCCCCATGGTTTAGTAAAAGGGAGGGGATATTTTTTCTTCATCCGGGGGTTCATTCATTATGAACTAAAAAGTGGTTTGCTGATTAGTGAGGTCTTAAAAACGTCATAGAATTCATGATCGGCCATTCCATTTTTGCTTTCAGCAAGTAGGCGACGTGAATCTATGCTTTCTATCTTTCAATCGGATACCAATTGCTTGGATGCGTTTGAAAGCCTCGAGATGACTTGCAGAAAAAATGCTTTCTAGGGTTGTCTTGTGTCTCCGAAACAAACGGTCCATTTATTGATGGGCGAACGACGGGGATTGACACATACACACTTACAAGACATCAACATATCAACATGAGATTCTTCTACCAAAGGTGATTCTAAGTCTCACTTGAGTGAGTTGTGAAGCGACCGCCTATACAATTCCTTACACACACACTTAAGAGATCTTATAGACTACCTATGATAGAATCATTCTCACTCAACATAACAACATATAGGTAATATGACATTCTCTTACCAAAGGCTATCAAAAGACTTGCTTAAGTAAATCAAGAAGATAACATCCATAATTGATCTCTTCAAGACTACCTAAATAATTCTTAAACTACTTCAGTTTAGATCATGTCCACATAATCAACATCTTCCCTAACTAGAGTCATTTTTAAGACTCATCTAGGTAACATACGAAGTAACCATTCCTATGCTCCCTTCACACCTTAACTAGACAGCCCTTAACTACTCTAGCTAAGTACTTATTCAATTAATCTACTTTCTTAACTTAAGTAATTACATTCATTAGTTCATTTAGGTTACGTTCAGCACATAAAGGACATTCAAGTAATGGTCTTGGACAAGACCTAGGAACTCCAACTAACACCTTCAAAGTATTGTGCAATGTCTAGATAGTGTCTCATACCACCACCTAAACTTCATAGAACTTCTCTAATGCTAATAGGTATTCCATGTGATGAGAATAGGCAATAACCGACATAGACCATGATAGCAAGACATGGAATCCGAAGTTCTAACCTACTCCAATGAGAGTGTTCTACTTGGCAATGGTAGAACTTAGACACATCCCATATAGGCACATGGTTAAGGAATATGAAGGGCATGCTTTGTAATCTAGTCGTTTTCTTTAACTAGAACTACTTCCCTTACCATACTCACTCGGTGCTAGCCTTCATTCTCATAGAGTAATTTACACTTAAGGTTCATATAAAGGGGTTCCATATCAAGTTCATAACCAATCACATATACCCCCCAAAGAAAGGTCCACTAGGGCTACCTCACAATAGCGACAAGAAGTTCATCATGACTTTCCTAAGGATTAATATGATGCTGTTCCAGCCAATTAACCTTAAGTCTATCATTCCTTTACTTTGAAGGATACCATTATGCCTTTCGACTTCAACATTTATAACCTTACCACTAGGTTCAAGGTTTCACATAAAGGACCCTCTTAACATCATTTAAGGCCACATGTCATTCATACTTTCAAGACTAAGAGACTTTAGCATCCTAAGTCAAGACATCACATGTTCACATTCATACATACATCAAGCAAGGGACACAAGTCAACCAAGACAAGACACCACATACTTCACTTTAACTCATAATACATGTCATTGTAGAAGCACATAGAAATAACTCTTATCATTTTCAAGTTATCCTATATACTATCATATCAACATAAATATGACCATCATAGACTCATATAGTCAAGTAGGAATAACATGCATCAACCCTAAGACTATACACACAAAGCCATAGTCATAATCTAACATGATCACCTACATAACATCAATAGAACACATATACTTTCACATTACTTAACATTTAGATAGAGATTATCATACTTCACATAATCAACTACACAAATAACTAGATTACATCAAGTAGTTTGCCGACAAGGCCATGATCATTACATTACTTAAATTAACGCCGACGAGGCCACATCAATTACAAGTAAAGCACATAACACCACCACCATAAGTTGATCATACCAATCAGAACATAATTGAAGTCTAATCAACATAAAAATAAAGGAAATAGGGAAGATTACCACCACTTCATCATCAATACCTCAATCCAATGCCAAATCACCAAATTCGATATCACAAGGCCCTTACCCGTGGTCATAACCAACAATTCAACATAATTATAACAATATTCATGAAACTAGGTCAAATTACTACACATTCATCAATCTAATGCAACCGAGATATCAATTTACTATAATTATTACATTAATCAATAGCCTACATAAAACTACATTAGAATTCATCAACAATAGATCAATATCAAGTAACTCTAAACTTAGTAAAAAACTAGGGTTCATCCAATTTATGGGTTCATAGGTTATTTTAGTTTTAAATCATCAATACAATAACAATTCAATCATAATACAATGTTTAGAAACCATTAATGCAAGAACCATGGAATAGATCATAAAATTGGACAATTCAACTTTGAAAATTTTATAAACATCTTTGAAAGTTGGGCTCCTTGATGAAGAGAGTTTCAAGGATCACAATCCATACCTTTATGAAGTTAATTCTTCAATTTGATGAAGAATCTCCACTCAATTCGTCAATCCAAGCCCTTCCTTAAGTTTTGGCTCTACTGGAGTTCTAGGGAATTTCTAAGGGATTTTGGGGTTTTGATTTGGAAGAATGAAATCTTCTAAGAGTTAAAGACTTGTATACATGTTTAAATACCCAAAAAAATAACCTTAGGAATTGCCAAACCTCTTATTTGGAAGTGGGGTGAATTTACAAATTCACCCCTCACTTGGTAGTGAACTACACGCAGGGACAGTGCCCATCGACGGTTGGCAGTCGACGGACCATTTGTCCTCAAACGGACCGTCCTGTCCTTCCGTCGTTAGGTTCAGAGACTCAACATTTGTCTCTTCTCTCCCAAGACTAAGTCTCCACCAACGGCACCCATCAACAGAGCGTCGACTGGCCCACGAGACGTCGATTGCCTCGGTGGTTTGGGGCTGTCTTGGACAGTCTTGGCACCAACTTTGGGTCCTTCCTCAAGGACCCTTGTATGGTCCTTGGGAATATTTGCTCGGACGTTTCTAACCCAAACATGATTGTATATGAGTTCAGCACCTCTCATATGAGTTATGCGAGGCCTTACATTCATCACTTTGGAGTAGAATATGTGGAATAAATATTGCAATCACAAGAAACACCGGTGTTTCTCATGTATTGAGGAAAATGGTGGAGGTAAGAGAAGAAATTGAGCATGATATATGGTGGCAAGTAAAATCAAGAAATTCAAGCTTTTGGTTTGATAATTGGACCATGCAAGGTGCTCTATATTTCACATAAGGGGAACTAGCCAGAGATGACTAAATTGAGGTGAAAGATTTTTAAAACGGAGGGAATGGAATATTAATAAGCTTCTTGAATACGTATCACCTTAAATGATTGCGCACATTGTAGAAAATATCAAGGCTGGAAAGGAATCAGATATAATTGACAAGGCGTGGTGGATGGAAAATTCAAAGGGAGTATTCACAGCAAAATCAGCATACATAGCATGAGACGTAGCATAAATGAATTAGAGAGGATGGACCAATAGTGGTTAAAGAGGCTCCCTTTTAAAATTTTGTTTTTTCTATGGAGAGCTCGGAAGAAAAGAATTTCCACAGACGACAATCTTAAAAGGATGAAGATGCAAATAGCTTCTAAATGCTACTGCTGTACCATTACCATTTTCAAAAAAAATGCTAATGTTGTGAAATGGAGAGATGGAGACAATGACACACTTATTTCTAACAGCCCCCACAGCCCAAAAGCTATGGAGGCAGTTTGCTTCATGTGCAGGTATCAACATTGAAGGGTTGCAGCTGCAGTAACTCATTATGAAATGGTGGGAGCTATGACTAATTCAAAAGTACACTCACTACTAATAGTTGTCCTAGCTATTATTATGTGGGAATTATGGAAGAGAAGAAACGCAAGAAGGCATGGAAAGGGAACTTCCTTTAAGAAGATGTACTATTAATGTCAACTGAATGTACATTACCTTATTAAAGTAAACTTCCCATGGTTGAGGAATATACCACATATCTGGCAGGGCATGTTCGATCAACAGTTAACTTAAGGAATATACGTCTATTCTTCACTATTTGGCTGTAAAGTGGACTCGCCCCAGAAAGGATGGGTAAAGTGTAATACAGATGATGCTGGTAAGGGTAATCCAGGGGAGAGTTCATATGGTTTTTGTATAAGAGATAGCAGTGGAGATTTACTATATGCAGAAGCTAAAAGTATTGTAGTTGCAACAAACATGAAGGCTGAATCTATGGCTATATGGAAAGCCTTACAATATTGCATAAAACATGGATCTTCTAATATTCAGCTGGAAACTGACTCATTAAGTTTAAAGCTAATAAATAGTGTTACATGAAAAGTTCCATGGGAGATAGCAGAGAAGATAGAGGAGATTAAAGAGATGGTGAATTGGCTAAATGTACAAATTGAGCATACTTTTTGAGAGGCAAATCAACTAGCAAATCACATTTCAAATACAACTATCAATCAAGCAGAATTACAACATTTTCACAGCTTCAATCAATTATCTAGCATGGTATGGAGAATTATAAGCATGGATAAAAGATGCATTCCTACCATTACAATTAAAACAAGGAATATTACAGTCAATCAAAGTCAAGCATGAGGAGAAACCACATAAAGCCCCAGGGGTTTCCAAAAACTGAGCTTTTCACTGGGTTTCAGAGACCAAGAGAGCTAAATGAGTAAAATACCTAAAGCCTGTTAAATTTTTGCTACATTTTTCAATTAAAAAAAATTAAAGTCACCGGCCCCACCCTGCACCGCCTAAGACTCACTTGCCCAACACACTCATGTTTACATCAGCCAGGCTGATCTCTTCCCCACCACTAGCATTTAAGTGCGCAACCTATATTTAGTTTGCACGGGTATTTTCTAGAACAAGCATGAAAATTCATCCATGAAAACACTTGTTTTTTTCTCAAACTTGTACATGATCAAACAGGCATCCTAGGAAACCAGTAAATAGAGGACGATGAAAACGAGACACTTGTTGCTTACAAAACTAGATACCTGATAAATAATCTCTATATAAGCATCCTGCTAAGACCTCTGTAAAAGTCATCAACAAGGGAAAATCATGAGCCACACCAAAAAACACAAACTGTTATTAATTTTCGGTAGACAGACCAGAAAATGCCTTTCACTCTCATCACTTCCTCAATATGTATGACATATTCATTACAACCCCCTGGGTGGGGGGAGGGACATGCATAACATTTTAGGAAGAAACCTCTAAAAGTGATATAGAACACTCATCATGAGATTCTCTACAATATCTAATTATAGAAATGACTTTGATATTGTTCTAAAATCATCAATCTTCTTTACAGATAAAAGAAAATTAATATTTTACCAAAATTTTATACAAATCTATATAAGAAACAGGCTTGAATTTCCCTCTTTTATCAGCTTACATTGCGAACAGAAGGTTCTTTATGAGTTTTACATTTTTGGATGCTGAGGAAGAAAGAATCATGTTGTTGAATTAACTGATCCTATGAGTGATGAGAGCTGCATCCAAGAGACGCCCCTTGGAGTGACTTGGGAAACATCACTGAACGATTGAGAATTAAATCAACTTAATTGAATTAGCCATGAAACATTGCGACTAAACCCACCCTCTCTTCGGAGTCCAATGCTTTCAGCCACTGTCACTGATTTATGCCACTGTTTTGCACCAATGGCTTGTTCATGACGCCGCAACTACATTGCTGTAGTGACGTGACTTGGAAACACCAAAGTTTCAATCATGTATTGCTAATTATTTCCCTTCACACAAATTGTGGCTCAATATTACCTTAGTTTGATTCGTATCAATGCTCAAGTGACTGGAGGTAGAATGTTTCCATGAACAAGATATTGTTGCAAGTTTTCTCTGTGTACAGAAGAAATAAGCAAAAAAAGTTAAAACAACTATTTCTAGACTTCTTAGTTGTGGGCAAGCCCTCTTATCAGTGCAAATAGAATCTCATTGTGTCATGTTCGTTTACATGTCAAATTTATAGTTGAATTAACTTTCATTGATCTTCTGAATAATACAAAATCTTAATCCAGTAGATTAGAGTTCTATTTATCCTTACACTTTTTCTTTCCGGTGATCTATCAGAAGGTTGGTGAGAGCAATTGGTTCTCTAGGAATAAAGTTGAACACTGCCCATGTTCCCCTTCTTCTTCAGTTTGAGCATTCTTACTTTGCATTTAAAAAATTAAAACAATGTAAAAGGTCATCGGATTGCAAAATGCATGTGTCATTCTTTCTCACGCATTTCAGCCCAGTGTAATAACTCAATTTTCCATTTAACTCCCTCAAGCCAAAATAATAGGGAAAATTAATGTTCATTCACTTAATCCTCCATCTCTGAAACATTATTCCATGCAGAATATGTCAGGTGTGTTTTCGAATATCTTCCGGAAAATTTTCAGAAGGTTTTCCGGAAGAACGTAAGTAGAGTAACATGTGTTTAGATAGCTATTTTTGTAAGTTATATTGTGACATTCTGGAAAAAGAATCTAGATAAGTATCTCAGAGAAGATATTATCCAAAAAAATTTAAAAAACATTTTTCAGCTGAAATCGGTCAAACACACAATCATTTCACCTGATAGAGTATCTCCGAGATTAGTTTATTCCCCTAATTTTTCATCTATCCAACTTTCAACGATAACAACCATTTAATCAGGTTTTTGGAAACAAATATGTCGCCTTTTTCTTCCAGAAATCACAAACACTCTTCACTAACATTTTAACCACAAAAGGGAAAAAGAAACAGTAGAGAATCGAAAGAATATTCATTTACCAATACTACTAGCAATCCTACCCAAAAAAACCTTAACCTGTTGAAATATTACTTGATAACGGTCCATTTACCAGTCAGCTGTACCAATTTATTACTAATTGGAGAGCTAGTTGAATCACTTTACTTGTTCCAGCATGGCCTAAAATATTTTACATTATTAATACAAACATTTGTATCCAAGCAAAAGTCTTTTTAATCTGCAATGTTTATGTGTACTCTAGTACTTGAAAAAATAGTAATTCTTTAAATAGGACATACCTTCATTGATAATCTCTTCAAAATCTTTTTGTCTCTTATCACATCGTATAAAAGCTCATAGGCATAATAGGTGATATGATTCTTCTTCAGCAAGTCTTCCACAACAATCTTAGGAGCCGCCACCTCCTTTTTATCTACTTCAAAAATTGTGTGAACCACATGAGGGACAACACCTTTCTGCACCATGAGATGAATGATACCAACTGCATCGAGTAACCTGTTCTTCACACATAGGCAATTGATCACTTGTCCCGCTGTTTCTTTTGATGGAAGAAGTTCTTTCGAAAAGTTTTCAAGCAAAAACTTGTATCCAAATTCAGCATTGTCGACCTTGCAGAAACCATCTATCATACAACGGTATGTGTAGCTGTCAGGAGGACAGCCACATTCATTCATCTCAAGAAAAAGCTTCTCTGCCATGTCCATTTTCAGCTTTTTAGAAAATGCACTGATCATTATATTGTATGTTGCAGTAGTATGAGAATACTTATATTGCCTTCTCATTCTTCTGAATAGCTCATAAGCTCCATTCAAATCCTCATTCTCACAAAACCCATTTATCAGAGTGCCACAACTCACTGTATCAGGAATAAGACCCCTGTTTTGAATATCCTCAAGTAATTCTAAAGCTTTCATAAGCTTTCTAGATTTACAGAGGCTTTCAATGAGTATATTATATGTGATTATATTTGGGACGCACCCTTTTTCCACCATGACTTTGAAGGTTTCCATCACATCATCAGAAGTTTTAAGCTTGCAAAGTCCATTCAATATTGTGTTATAGGTTATCACATCTGGAACAACATCATGATCCCACATTGTATTTAGAATCTCGATTGCATCAGCCAATTTTGACTGTTTGCAATAGCCATCAATCAAGGTGTTAAAGGAAAAAATATCAGGAAGGATCCCCTTGGTCACGGCATCATTCAGGATATTACTAGCATCAGATACACAGCCCATCTTGCACAACCCATTGATGATCAGATTATAAGTCCATGTATTAGGCCTGCAACTTTTCTCATGCATTTCAGTAATCAATTTCAATGCTTCTAAGATAAGTCCCTGCTGACACATTCCCTTAATTAAGGTATTATAGAGGATTACATTAGACTCCATACCTTTACCTATGGCTTCATTAAATAAACTCTTGGCTCTGTTGAAGTCACCATCCTGGCATAATCCGTAAATAAGGGAGCAGAAAGTAAAAACATCAGGAACAAAACCTTTAAAAACTGCATTTTTAAGGATTATGTCCGCTTGCTGTATCATACCCGATTTGCAATATGCACCAATGATTGTGTTATAGGTGAACGCATCAGGATCAAATCCGCAGTTCACCATTTTATGCAAGTAAGACTCAGCTTCAGCAACCTTTGAGTGTTTGCATAAACCACATATGAGAGTGTTATAAGTGACTACATCAGCATTTAAACCTTCTTTCCTCAAAGCTTCAAACACCCTAGCAGCTTCATGTAGCTGGCCGTTTACAGAAAGACCTAGTATTAAGAGATTACATGTAAACAAATTTGGAAACACCCCTCTTTTCAGAATCTTGTTAAGAAGCCTTTCAGTTTCTTGGACTTCCCCCTTCTTACAAAGTGTACATATAAGCTTATTAAACGTAGTAACATTAGGAGTTATTCTGAGCCTAAGCATTTCATCAAACAATTCACAAGCCTCAACTCGACAGTTCACTTCATAAAATCCAGCAATTACTGTACAGCAGGCAACCGCATTAAATTCACATCCTTGATCAAGCATGTTATTCAAAATCCTTAAAGCAACCTGAGGCCGGTTTGTCCTACAAAATGACTTTATCCTAATAGTAAAGGTATACACATCAGGAGAAATACCATTTTCCAGCATTTTCATATAAACTTTATGGGCTTGTTTAAAATAAGCATGTTCAACCAATATATTCATGATTGTGTTAAACGAATGAACAGACGGGTCACAATTGAAAAATTCCATCTTCTCAAACACATCAACGGCCTGTTGAACTTTCCCCTTCTTTCCATAACCTCTAATAGCAGTAATATACACCCCTTCTAACAACCTATTATCAATATTTTTCCTGGCTTCTTCAATGACACTTTCCATTGCATTGAACTCTCCATAATAACTAAGCTTTTCAACAATACATTTGTATGTAAACAAATTATGGCTAAACCCATGTTCCTTTTTCACTGAATTGAATATTTCTAGTGCCCTTAACGGGTTCTTTTGACATTTTAATACAGCAGCAACATGTTTAGGAAGTAAAACAGCAGTCATTTGCTTGATAACAAAACAGTACAAGTCAATTATATCGATGTTGCTCAATTCAGGTCTCTGAGTAACTCAATCATTACTCCCAATGAAACCCAGTAAACCAATTCAACTCTTTCACTACAGGCAGGGAAAGTACAAATAAGAAAAATGTAAATGGTAGAATAGCATTACCTGAGTCGTTTACTGGGTTTAGTTCGGCGACAAGAGAGATTGAGACGGCCGGCGAAAATGTTAGCGGCTCAACCAAGTGCCCGTTGCTAGAGTTATTAAAAATGGGGAAAAAACTCAATTATGGTATTGAACTCTTCATTTACTTTATCCTTAAAAATATGGTTTATTTATATCTTTACTATTTAACAAAAGGTTATTTATGTCATTATTTTTAATAATTATTTTGTAAAATTATTTTTAACACCTTGTCAATTATAATTTGGTAATGCCATTAATTTTTTAATAAAAAAATTAAAATTATGAACTAAAATTGAATTAAAATAACTCACCCAAATAAAATTAGGATATATTAATATTTGAGTGGATATTTATTTGGATGGGTTATTATAATTTTTTAATTCATAACTTTGACTTTATTTATAAAAAGATAATGACGTGGCTGAATTATAATTAGTGACGTGTCAAAATGATTTTGCAAAATTACTATTAAAAAATAATAGCATTAATGAGTCTAAACTTAAATGGTAATAACATAGATGAGCCAAATTTTTAAAGAATGGCATAAATTAATCTTTTTCTGAAAGTTCGATGGCATATTTGAGTTTTTTCTTTAAAAAGTTATGCATGGATGCCTTTTAATAAATAATTATTAATTTTAGCAATATTTTTTATTTTTTATTTATTACTTATCATTTATAGTAATAATATATTAAATTTTCAATGTGTATCAAAAGTGAACTAAATATGTAATATATATGTATTATTCAAAAATATATTATATTTATTTAGTAAAAAGTTGACATTTTATTATATATATATTAAAATGTGTGATTAAAGTATTATATATCAATAAAATTTGTATCATATATGAATGATAAATTGCTTATTGTTATATGCATTAAAATATATTATACATATATTATAAGTGATTAAGTGAAAAAAATTATTATTGTTATAAATAATAAATATTTTTTATTTATAATATATTTATGCAAGTTTCCTATTTATTATGCCACCATGATAACAAACTAATTATCCACATATTCTTTCTAAAAAATTCTGCTTTTTATTTTTCTCTTTTCTTGATTCCTTTAATGATTCATTATTATTAATATTATTATTGATAATAAATCTTGCAATTGAATTTTATAGCAGCGTTTTTAATGATTCATTATTATTAATATTATTATTGATAATAATAATGATCTTTTGAAAATTCTTTATAAAAATTATCTATAATTCTGACTTCAGAATTTAACTTTTTTTATAAAAAATCTACATTTTAAATTCAAAATTTAATTAGTTTTAAAATATAATGATTCAAAATTTAAATAATAATATCAATCATTTTGGAGATAAAGTTAACTATCTTTGTAAAATTATAAATTTTATAATAAATTAAATTTATATTTTGTAATTAAAAAGAAAACAAATGGCAGTACTATCAAAATACGATTATTATTATTATTATTATTGAGATTTCAAAAATTAATATTTAGAATCAATGAAAATGATAATGACGACTGTTATTGAAAATTATATTAACAAGAATCTTTATTATATTTTGTATGAACTTTTTTTATACCAAAATAACATCTCACTTATGTGTTAGGACAACAAAATGGCCATTTGTGGAAACTTAAGATTCATCTGTGACAATAGAAAATTTATTTTTGGCAATATAAAATTTATATGTGGCAACAGAATTTTCATGTGTGGCAATAGTAGTTACATCTGTGGCAACATAATATTAATTCAAGGCAACAGACTATCCATATGTAACAACATAATGTTATTATTATTTTATAATGAATCATAAATTCTCAATCTTTTTTTATTTACTTTGTAGATGAAATGATACAAGAAGCTTCATCCATGACAACAACTCAATCTTTTATTTGTGTTGCTTCCTCTTCTAACATCAAATGTTCTTTTTGTCTATGCGAATAATGTGAGCAACAACATGATTATTTTATTAGTAGTGTTAAAAAATGCATTGATATTTTTTAAAAAAATATCTCATAATATTGATGTCCAAAGATTCAAGAATATTTCACAATTTTTAAAGTGTAAAAGGTTGAAAAAGTCTATTTCCCAAACACTATCTATAATTAGTGAGAAGAAAGATAAGGAGAAGAAGGAAAATGAGGAGAAGGAGAAGAACGCAAAGGAGGAGAAGGAGAAGGATAAGAAGGAGGAGAAGTATAAAAAGAAGAGAAGCAGAAAGAGAAGAAGGAGAAGCATAAAGAAAAAGCTAAAGCAAAAAAGAAAGAGAAAAAAGTTGAAGTCATCAGTTGTGATGTCAAGCGACAATATCCAATTGAAGGTTTTAACATTGACGGCTAGGGTCCAACTTAACTAATGTCATCCTTCTAGCAATGGATAAATGAGGGTCTTACAAGCATCATGCAAAAAAGTATGGTCGTTCAACTATTATTAGTATTTCTTCTTATTGACCACTAAATAATTATTTATAATGATTACACAATTGCATAGGAGACAATGACGATCACTACTTAGCCAACTGCTCGAAACTTGATTTTGTAGTTGCATTTTCATAGAATAAGGACTGATTCTATATAATGTCTGCTGGATTGATGAGGTAAATCCATGTCCACTTTTATGTTTTGATTAATACATGAATATATACAAATAAATTGATATAGATATACACTTGTTTGATGCATCTGTGCAGTATGTGGATGTCATTTTTACTATTTGCGTAAGAAGTCAAAGCAACAGTGTCATTCTAAATATCGATATACCATTACTACTTGTTTTTTTCAAAACATACATTGACTATGCTAGTGTTGTTCCTGAATATGAGAATAAAATCGTTGGCACTATGATGGTTTTTGGTATAGCTTGTGGACTGCCTTGGCACTTGACAGATGATGTTCATGTCCCTTTAAATAGTAATGTGGACTTTCATTGGGTCTTGACAGTCGTTGCATTGAAGGAATAACATAAAAGTGTATGATTTGATGTCCTTATATAGGTCTAACCAAAAATTGTCCTCCGAGATTCAAAAGTTGTCTACAATGTTATCAAAGTACCTTGAGTCAAGCCGATTTTTTGAGCAAAAAGGGAGAACCAACTGGCCAGGTTTTGAATGTTACCGAGGAAAGAACAAATCTCACTCATTCGAAGTCAAACACATTACTGATATTTCCCAAAAAGGAAGCAATAGTCTGTAAGTATCACATTATTATTTGTCTTATGACTATTGAAATGTGATGTTATTGTATTTTCTAATTGATGATATATCATGCAGAGATTGTGGACTTTTTGTTGTTGCATACGCTGAGTTTTTAAGTGATGGACTAGAAGTACCATTTTGTGGACTTAGTTATGAAACCCTTTGCATGAGATATGCTTCATTCTTATGGAATTATGGGATTTTAAAGGTTCGAAATGGCTATGTTAGTAACAATGAAGACCCACAGAGGCCTAGACCTAAAAAAAGCAAAGTTCGATGAAATGTTGTGGTTACCGTCATTGATTAGATTGGTGGTTATTTATACCATTGTGAATTACCTTTTTGTTGATAAGTTGTATAAAACAATTGGTGAAGTGTTAATTTTTGCTGATAATATTAATGATTTTAAATTATATTTATATTGTTGGAACAAATGTTAATTATGATGGAAAGGAAGAGATATGGTGTTTGTGGCAACATATTTAACTTCTTGTAAAGAACACCACATAATTATCTGCATGTGCACCAACAGAAAGGATACATGTGGCAACATATTTCACAGAAAGAAAAAATGTGGTAATATATGTCATAGAAAGGATATATATGTCAACGTTATATTATATAACATATGTCATGGAAAGGAGGTATGTGCCCCAACAGAACATATATATGTGGCAATGTAAGTCACACTTTGAATCGTCAAAATTTAAAAAAATCCTTTAAAACAATCGTCCCTTCATTTTTCCTCTCTCCTCTCTCCTCCTCTCCTCTATAAAAGTCGTTTCATATTTCAAATTTAATTTATTTTCACTAAGTTTTGTTTTCGTTTCCTTTTTTTTCTCCTCTTCTCGTTCCATTATTCCTTCATAAATCAAGGTTGTTGTTGTGATATTTTCAAAAACATGAGTGGTAATCCATTCTATCCTCTTCTACAACAAGGCGTGTCCTCATCATTTCTAGTTTATTGTTGATATCTTCTCAGATGATATTTAATTAGGGTTTGAAATGCTTACTTGTACTTGTTTGCCCTGTGTTTTATTACTTTTTTGTTTGGATAGTTATTATTTTTTGGAATAATATTTGATTTCAAAAAACTTCATTTGTAGTTCGTTGGATAGGGTTATGGGAGGGTTTTGTGATTTGTTGATTGGTTCATATGTGGCATTGAATCGTATTTGTTGTTTGTGTTGTTGTGTATTGTGTTGTGCATTTCAAAAAGTTAAACGTCATTTGTAGGTCATGTGTGACATCAAATATTTTATTTTTGTGATTGCAGATACACATATAATAGCTCCTGTCAAAAGAAAATTGATACAACTGCCACAACAAAAATCCTGAAGAAAACTAAAACTAGAATTCCTAGGAAGAAGAATGAAAGTACCGCTATTTTAAAAGAACTTGCATCTGAAGAAGTTTCTTTTTCTCAAGTAGAAGCAGAATTTTCTCAAAAATAAAATGAAGAAAGAGAAAAAAACGAAGTTACTGATGATAGAGAAAGAGCAGAAGAAGCTGAGTAGGAAGATAAAGAAGAAAACAGAGAAGTAGATGTGGAAGAAGAGGAAAAGCAAACAGAAGTGGAGGAAGAACAAGGAACAATATAGAAGTAGTTGAGGAAGAAGAAGGAAAAAGTAGAGAAGTAGTTGAGGAAGAAGAAGGAAAAAATAGAGAAGCAGTTATGCATGAAGAAGAAGAAGAAAATGAAGTAGAGGATGATGATGGGATCAAAATTATTAATGCAGACACTTTCCATGTGCATCTGCAGGGTGATGGTATTGATGATAGCATTATGAGTTCAGGCATGGGAAAACCTTTCAACACCTTCAGAGTCATCCTCAAGAAAAATGGTTTGAAAGATTTTTTTAGGGATAGTTGTTTCGGTCATTTTCTTGATTTATCCTAGAATAATAATGCACATTTTCAAATGACCATAGTCTATAAATTTCTGAAAATAAGGTTCATTTTTTAAAATTCCGTAAAGAAGAATAAAATTCTGATTAATTATTGTGGCATGTCAGTCTTATTTGGAATAAGAGAGTTTTCCATAGTATCAAGGTTAAAATGGCATCCTCTTTCTAAGCCCGTCCTGAATACATTGTCAAAAAAGAACCACGAAGAAAAAAGAAAGGAGTGAAAGAAGAAGCAAGACAAGATCATTGTCAACTGAGGAACAAGACTTGATGTCCCTTGTTGGCACAAGCTTTAAAAATCCTGACTTAATATATTTGTTGAAACACGAGGATACACCAAGGAAGCACAGACAGACATTGTGCTTACTTTGGTTACACATAATATAATTTTGGCGAAAGATCTCAATAACAACATACATCTTAAATGGGTGAATTTCTGTCAAGATATTGATGCTTTCAACAATTATCCTTGGGGTCATGAGAGATTTTATTTAACTATAGAATACTTGTCGAAACCTTTAGGAGCAAAGACTAGTAACTTATTTGACTTCCATGGGCTTTCATTGTAAAACTAAATGTTTTTAATCGTTTTATATTGTACTGAATAATTGAACATTTGATTTGTGACATGTTTTTCTTTTTTATAAGCTTGAGCATTTGAAGTCATTCCTCATTTGACCCATTAAGTAATTGCAGAAGAAAACTCTCATCTCCAAGGGTATTGAGATGGTTGAAATCGAAAACAAAAACTACCAAAGAGGAGATATTCCATATCTTTATAACCCTTCTCCTAATGCAATAAGTTATTATTATATTACACCCAAAATGTTGCTATAGATGACTCTTATGTTGCTACAGATGATTCATCTATTGCAATATGTGACACAAATGTTGCTATAGATGCCCATATGTGTCAATCTATCACACATATGCAGCAATATATGACACATATGTGACAACATATCACCCATTTGTAACAACATATGGCACATATGTGACAATATATCACCCATCTGTAGCAACATATGATATATTTGTGGCAACATGTGATCCAAATATTCTTACGGATGACTCAATTTTATAATTTTAGGTTGTGCATCCATGGCCTGTCCCAATAGAAAACAAATTGCAAATGTCATATCTAATTACTCTAGAGTTGTTAATGAATTAGTTGTTTTTTATGTTATTCATGTTGGTGTTGGTGCTGGACAATACCAAGGAGCTACCTCTTGAAGAAGATGTTGTGACTTTCTCCGTGAGATGTGCAAGAAACAAAATGAAGATTCTATCATGTATCTTTAAACATTGAGTCAAATTATCAATAAATTTAAAAAACAAGAGGGGGGTAAAGGACATTCTATCAAAGAATGTTCGGCATCCATATACTCCACAGGCCAAGAGGAGGAAAAAATCATTTGCCATAGCAATACAAAATCTAAAGAAGAAGATGTTTGGAGAATCGCCAATAGCCGTAATAGAGGAAGTGAAGGAGTACAAAAAGTTGAATATTTATAAGTGTACGACTGTAGCAGAAAAAATCAAAGTATTGAGTCTGACGAGTACAAAGTATGTTCATATACAATACGACATGCCTGTTTTACTGGACAAGATTTCATGAACATGACAAACACACATGTTTGGTGGGAAGACTCGATAATTCTTCAATTTACAATGCACATCTGTTTTTTATTTTTAATGACTACTCTTCTTTAGTTTTTAATATTATTTTTTATTTTAATATATTGATGAAATCCTTAACCTCATGCTTCAGAGGCATGATACATATCCGGAGTACTATGATCCCAAAGATAGAATCCTAGATCTTAACTTCTGTACCAACTTCCTAAAAAATATGGAGAAATGAACGATGAGGCAACAATAGTTGGTGGCAGAAGCCTTAACAGTTAGCAAATGAGTTTAAATGGGATGAAGATATGATTAATTATGTCAGGAGCAATAGGACATTTTCTGGAGACATGGATTGAATTGGTGCAAAAAGGGTTTTGACAATCATGAACCAAAACAAAACTCATTTTGTGACTCTTGAGATACTCTTGCACGAGGATCGCATGAATGTTTATGACTGCTAGCTGATGAGTATGGAACATGTCGAGTTTTTGACATACATACAACATGTCTTTGAGTTGCTGTCCAAATTATTGAAGCAAAGTGTAATAATTGAAGCATTTGCAAGATAAGTTTCTCAATGAACCATGGGAATTTACAGGTCGATTGAAACCCATGGTAAAAAATGAAACCGGAGAGACGTGCGGGTCATATTCGCTTGCATTCATTGAGCATTTGATTAGCGGGACAAAAATTCAACCTCCCAAAATCCTGTTGTTTGACAATCCATTTGGTCAAATGCAATGGGTTTGGGCTTATGAGATAGTATCTCGAAGCTTAAAGCCTTGACAATGTGTTTGTAATTAAAGACAATGTTTAATTTTATCACTTATGTTATTTTATCTTATATTGAAAGTAAGTCCATAGTATGTGATGTGGATAATTCTCATATGTAGCAACATATATCTCAAATGGACAAACATTGCTATATAAGGGTGATATGTAGCAACATATGGGTCATCTGTAGCAACACATGCTTTAAATAGTCAAATATTGTTTTGTGGGTAATATGTTGCAACATTTGAGACATTTGTATCAACATATGAATCATATGTAGCAACATATGCCTCAAATGGACAAACATCGCTACATAAGGGTGATATGTTGCAACATATGGATCATCTGTAGCAACATATGAATCATATGTAGCAACAAATACTTCAAATGGACAAACATTGCTAGATAAGGGTGATATGTTGCACCATATAGATCATCTATAGCAACACATGGATCATATGTAGAAACATATACCTCAAATTGATAAATATTGCTACATAAGGGTGATATGTCGCAACATAGGGATAATCTGTAGAAGCATATGGATCATATGTAGCAACATTGAAGGCATCTGTAGCAACATCTTTTGAAAATATGTTATGTTAAGAACAAGTCTTAATATTGAAATAGGAACACAAAATTACGTTTATTTATTTTTACCACTATGATAATTTTGATGGTTGTACAATACTTAAGAATTTTCCGTTTGGTACAGTATTCTTCAGGGTAATGCTTAAAAATACAAAAAAAAAAATAGAACAATCAACAACACGAAGATTAGCTTCCACATGTTACAACATTTGGTATTCTTCTTCACCTTCGTCACCCATATGTTAATTCTTTTAATATGACTTTCATCATCAATTTCCAACTTCTTAACTATGTTTGTCAATCTCAGAATGACAAACTTGAATCGTATATCAGCATCTTCACGATTCTTCCATCTAAAGAAGTTGCATGCATTCTCCTAAAATACACATCCCAAAGAAATAAATTAAATAAATAAAAAAACTAATTAAAGAGATCTCAAGTCTCCAGAGTAAGATGTAGAAATGTACATACACGAAAGCGAAGACAAGACCAAAACCTTTGACCTGGATTGTCCTTCGAACATGAGATTTGTATTGTCATCATGTTTGCAACATATTTTCACACACAACATGAGATCATTTTCATCATTACAAATTGGATTCAATATTGCATTTGACATTATATCAAAACTAATAAAAACAAACAAAACTCATTCGTTTGATTTAGAGTATTGATCTATATTTTAAAGATTAATGATTTCATTTTATTTAACTGAAGGCCAATCAAATTAGTTGCGTCTTAATATACAAAGAACAGAAAAGACTGACACAAAAAAGATTAATGATATAAAATTACATCATTATATCTCATGCACTCCGGAGATTCCAGATTCATGCGAAGAGAAAGTTGTATCGGAGAGAGATAGAGAAAGTTGAAGCGGAGAGAAGAGCCGAAGCGGTGAGCAAGAAAATGAAAATCCTATTCTTGATTTTATGTTATACATATGTTACCACATATGATAGGTATGTTCCAATTCTCCAAACAGAACTTTCATATGTTGTCACATATGACATTTCAAGAATTGACTAATCGACGAATTGAGCGAGTTGGGAATAAAAAATGTCAACTTGAATCAATTTTTATTACTTTAGACCATAATTAAGCAATAAAAATATGGTATAACACTTGAAACAATGATTTACATGGGTTTTATATAACTATCATATGGATTTACTTGGTCATTGTAAGAAGAACTTGTGGGATGATAGTCTTTCTAAATATAATTGATAGAATCGAATGAAGGTATTTGTAATGGATCATAATTTGTTACTTAGACATGTTGACACTCCAATTTTGGCTCTCAATGATAAAAAATAATGAAAAATAAATAAAATAATATATATATATATATATATATATATATATTATTTTTTAAAAAAATATTATATATTACTACTTACTTTCTCTTCTTTTTTTTTTGAAAAAATAAATGTCCTTCTTAAAAGATGAATCTATTTTTGTTGCTCAAATATAATTTTTTTTGTCTTAATAAATATTTTTTGTACATTTGTTTATAATTAGAAATCTTTATTATATAATGAGCTACTAATTTATATAGATTTAATTTTAAGAGTGACTAATTTTATCAAATAAGTTAATGTTGCAAAATAATCATTTTTAATGTAATAAATTATGACTATTTAATAAAAAAGATGTTATAATTTAAATGGTTTTAATTTGAGCAATTTCGGTAATTCATGTTTTCTTAATCGGTCAATCTGTATATGTCACGTAGGCGAGCACATGGATTGTGCTTCTTTAGATTAAATATCGACCCACACTTCAATCTAATGGTCCTAATTAATTCAGCTTTTTTACTATTATTTAATAAATATATAAACATTTATTTTTAATACCTAATTTATCTTAACCGTCTGATCAAACGATCGGACGATCCAAATTAAATTTCAAAACTGTTTTCTTTTTTTTCCAAAAAATAGTATGCATGTCAACTTTTACCCTTTCCCAGAAACGCTTCTTCCCCAGATCCACGCTCTCATCGGTCTCTCTCTCATCCTCTGCCAAATGCCTTTACCTTCGAACCACCGAAAATGACAATTT
Organism: Solanum pennellii; assembly: GCF_001406875.1. NCBI lineage: Eukaryota > Viridiplantae > Streptophyta > Magnoliopsida > Solanales > Solanaceae > Solanum > Solanum pennellii. The sequence goes on along the minus strand of NC_028648.1, from coordinate 32,911,742 downwards.
TCGATGGTCATCTCTTCCACACCGTCCGTCGTCTATCAATCGATGCCCCCATCGCCTGTCAATTTTTTTTCCCTCTTTTCTTCCTTTTCAGACGCTTATCTTTCCCACAACTATGACACTTCTTCTTTTTCGGGAAAATGGGGACGACGCTTCTCTTTCTCCTCCTTCCCAAGCATCTGCACGCCTCACTGTTTTTCCTCGTTTCCCATGCCTCTTCCGTCATTCCTATAAGAGAACGGCTATGAACCGCTGGAAAATAACAATATACGGTGATCTCTTTCTTTATATCTCCTCCATCACTCCTTTTCTTTTTTATGAAAATAGAGTCTATGCCGCATATTCCTGAGCCCAACGGCTCAAGAAACTGAAAAAAAAGGGATGTCGATTTGATGTAGCAGTGACTCTCTCTCTGTTTTCCTACGATTTTTGGATTTCAAATCAGACCTTGAAGTCCGATTTTCTTCTATAAAAGGGCAGGTCTCTTTCATTTCGAAGGAGGGACAAGGATCAAAGAACAATAAAATAGAGGGATAAGATACACTTCAAGCAGAGATTTCAGAAAATTTCTATATTCTTTCATCTTTCCTTTATGAATTTGAGTTTGAGTAAATTTGAAGTTGGAATCTCGTGACGTCAAAGCCCTGTTTGCTGCTCTACAAAAGGTCAGTGATCTCCCTCATTTCTTTTAGTTTTCATGAATCGATTATGGTCGTTTAAATGTCCTCATCATGATTTGAGTTTTTAAATGATTTTTCCAGAATCTGTCTCCTTCAGTTTTGGTTCAAAAATCAGCCTGTAAATAGTTTTTTTTTTCTTACAATGTGTTGATACTTGCATCCTATTATAAATTTGAATTCAAAAAATGATTAACGATTAATCTTTGACATAATCGCCATTAACAATCAGTATACAAGATTTGAATAAATGAGGAACTCAGATTATAGCCAATTCTTTTTTTTCGTTGTTTCCACTCCGTGATGATTTGAGTGGGTTAGTGATGATTGTTTAAGCCCCTCTAACTTGTTATTTATCTAGTTAATTCTTAATGTTAGAATAGAAGTAGAGTTTGTTTTCCTATAATAGTATGAAGTAATAGTCAAATTATGAATATCTTTGAGGAAAGTGGACAAAAATATTTGATAGGAGAAAGAGACATCTAAATTTGAATGATAGTAATTCAATTTTGGCGGTTAGGTATTATCTTCTTTTTTCTATCGGATGAAAAAGTTTCATTTTTTATCAGCTTTATCATCCTCTTCTTTTGAAATGACTAAAATAAATTTATAAAATATATTTGACATGAAGATGACCTCTTCAGGAATTATTTCATGCCTCTGAACAGTAATATTATGGACTCCTTTAATACATGAATTTGTACAACATGTGTTCATATAATATGTTCCTATGTTTTAGAAAATGGTTGAAAATGCATTAAACCTTCTTCCATCGTATGTAGAAAACATATTTATATGCTACCTGATTAGAAAACATATTTATATGCTACCAGATTACATAATATTTATTTATCAAGTCTTCTAATTAACATAGAGTCAATTTGCTAATTATTTTTCCTCTTTTTATGTTTCATATACAATCGGAGGGCTGCAGTTTCTGTTTTGGGACTCGTCTAAACATTTCTTAGCATTGTCTTTCATTGCTTTAATTATATTGTTTCGATATGTTGGCTAACCTTTACTTACAAAATTGGATATGTTGCTTGTCTTTTATTTTTGAAGATTATTTCGTGAGCTAATTATATTTGTTTGTGAATTTAGTTGAAACACTTTAGAATAAATGATACAAGAAAAAAATATTTTTTCTTAATAATGGATTAGTTTTTTTATTTATAACATAATTTTAGTTCTTTAAATTAAAAAGATGAGACTTAGAATTTTTTAAAAAAATAAAGTTCCAAAAGTGCTCAAACATAGCATGTATACTTAACTGTTCGCCCAAATAAATGTAACATTAGTTTAGATGCTAAAATAATCAACCTTAGAAATATGTTAGGCTAAAATAATTACATTCTTGAAATATATCCTTAGAAATATGTTAGGCTAAAATAATTACTTTCTTAAAATATATCTTGGAAAGTAGGCGTTGTGTTTTATAAACAAAAAAAATGGCATAAAATTTTTAGTTATAAAACAAGTCTCGAAAGTTAGGCCTATTTTTTTAATCACTTATTTATAACATATATTGACTACTATTTATCTTTTCTTTTTAAAATCAAATATTGCCTAAAATATTTTAACTTCCTAACATGCTATTTCTAATTTTAGATATATCAACAAGTTCAAATACAAGTTACATACATATATATATATATACATATATATATATATATATATATATATATATATCATACATATAAAGGTATAAATTCTATATTTTTCTCTGCATAAAATATCTACCATCTCTTTTTACTAATATTATTTCTTTATTTTATAATTTATAAATTCCTACACACATATCAGTTTGAATCTAATCTATCGTTAACTTACCTCTACATATAAACAAAATAATAAATATTCATATGTTTTTAAACAAACTTACATGTATATACTACACTTTATAATAAATATATTCAAGATCACAAACTCTATAAAATATTTTCACATCTAGTATCATTTATTTTTTTATATATATTTTTAGAAAGAAAAAAAACGTCATTATATATATTTTACTACGCATCACATATTACTAGACATTTACACCGGACAACTATTATATTTCACGTCTTAATAAGGAGACTAATTTTCACAAATTTAACATTTATATATATTTTAATATAAGTTTATTATGACACAAATAAATGTTCTTTTACATATAAATTTATCATGCATTTACGTATATTTATTTATTTATTTTACCACATAATAGAGATACTACTATTAAATCTATTTTATAAGACATATATATGTCGTACCTTGTATTATTTTCCTAAACTAACCAACTAACTTATCATTTTTTAAGAAAATATAAATCAACAAGTTTTCCTAACTATACTTTCCTAAATTGAGTTTAAGGACCATTTTCGGATAGGCTCTGAGGGGTGCTTAACACCTTCCCCTTGAGTAACGAAAACCCTTACTCAGAATCTCACTAGTTTCACAAATCAAAACAGAGTTTACATTTACATATTCAAAAAAATGATTTTCCTAATATTTTCCTTATAATTTAGGTGACAACTCTAAAATAATTTTTTCCAAAAAAAATCAGTGTCAACTATATTATGTTGTGAACTGTTTTCGGCTGGTTTGGTAATAGGGTGCGACTGCTTGGCGACTCTTCTAGGTTTTAACCTTACAAAAACTCATTTTAGGAATAACTTTTATGATTGCGTATTTACTTTCAGCTTATTATTTGATATATTGCTTTGATTGAAAGGTTGCAAGTGAAATCCAAACTTGTGTTCCTTATCTGTTTTAAATTACTACTTGTTACTGCTTTCTCTACACTATCATCTGCACATTCTATCAAGTCTTGGTTGTACACTCACACACTGTACACGCGAGGGGCGTTCCTGCACTCCTCCGAATCTCTCTTTGGATTCCTTAGTTTCAGAGTTGGTGCAATTAAGATAGTGCACCTTCTCGGAATTACTCGATCCTGCTCTCAATTATTTATGGAAATAATCTTACTCGTAGAATAGGTCATGTTGCATAGCCTTAGGCAAGACAATATACGGTATTGTCGTTGCGTTTAGGAAACCACCTAAATGTCAAAGATTTTCTTCTTTAACACTCGACGACATAAACTTTTTGTGAAATTGATATAAGTTATCCAAACATAAGTACTTAACTGATCTGGAGCAAATAAACTCATCCTACCCCTTTACCCTTTCTTTCATATGCAAATCAGTCAAAACCTTCCTAACATCCGAATGATGATTTTGGTCCCTCGAACTTTGAAAGAGTGGTGGCGTAACGTTCGAGTGACATATGGAGCTGAGATCATGCCACACTTAGGATCATTAATTGATCTATTGGATGTGGAGGCAAAAAATTCACTCATTACCCTAATGATTGTATTTTGGCAGCCAACAATAGTGACTTTCCAATTCGCAGATTTTGAAATCACACCAACATTGGAAGAAATAAGTCAAATTGCAGATTTACCGTTGGCTGGACGAGAACCCTTGGCCCTGTGCACTACATCAGGAATTGGTTTTATCCAGTCCTTGGGTTTAAGGGTAGGCGCATGCTTGCGAAGAGTTGACGAGGGATGGGTCAAGTCAGACTATCTTTTTAAAAGGTTCGGCCGCCGAGAAAGCTATGATAGGTTCCAACAAGAATTTTTCATCATTAGGGTTGGTTGGTTGGTAAAGGTTAAGGGCTATTGTTTTTGTGATGGATTTTTTGGGAAGTAACCTGCTGTTGCAGATTTGGGCGCTAGAACACTTTTATCAAAGACAAGCAGAAAATGGCACTGAAGCAGCCTTACAAAATAAGATCATGAGTTATGCAATAATATTGAGCATGTGGGATGCCCCAAATAATGAAGAAGGTTGGCGTATTTTCCTTACCCACCTCATAGGGAACCGTATTCAATGGAGACTACCATGGGTCCATGGCCGAGCATTGATGAGAGCTAACCAGGCCTATTTTATTGAGTCAATTGGGTTGGAAGGCTTCTAGCCTTACGCACCTCTAAGAGTCCTCTGACAGTTTGGAATTACCCAAGGTTTTCCTCTATGGTAAAATATGGCATTGACAGAGGTCAATTATGAAGGAAGAATCCTGATCGAAAGGATTATTGCTTTGGTACAAGAATAGTGAGGTATTCTTGAATCAGACATGGGTGTTGAATCATGGTGCACACCTGAATATTATGATTGGTTTATGATGGGAAGAATTCTCCTTAGACCTATCTATGAGGGAATTTTGGTGTTCACATACACTCAAAGTTCAAATCAAATTGGCGTAAAGCTATTGAACCTCATTCACATCACTACAACCATGTATCAGCAGGTGACCCCACGGTCTATCGACCATCTCGTACATGAAATTGATGATGGACCAAATGAAGAGATAGAGGAAGACCCAGAAGAGAATACTTAGAGACAACTGATGAGATGGAGAGGATCCAGAAGAATACTCCGAGCATGACCCTAACTTGATGACCCTAGAGATGGATGAGTGATGCATATGGAGGATGAACCTTCCCCAATAGTAGAAGACGCTCACTCATAATATGGATATATAGGGTTTGGTGAAGATCGAAACAATTGGGAATGGAAGATCGATGAATGACCAAATAGCACCCAGAGCTATTTTATGATAGGGACGATGAGGGTGAAGAGGCCCCGACATGGCCGTAGATACCCTTTCTTCTTTGAATTTTTTTTCATAAGCTCTTCAAAGTGCCATGTGTCCTATTCTCTTGTATGCCTTATGGCCCCTCCGTACTTTCATTTCTTATGTTTTTGATTTCCTACCTCAATGTCACATTCAAGACTAACTTAATTAATGAAGTTATGTTTGCTGCAAAATCTAAAATGTGTTTAAATGGATAATTTATTATCAATTTTCTTGCAACGTAGGCCTACCTCAAGCAAAAAGAGGTTCTACATTAGGACACATTTTGAATGTCGCCAAATTGGTGTATATATGTGTTTCTTGGTTGTTATGTCTTTCAATATATCCCAAACTAACATAGTTTTTTTTGTTTTGTTTTGTTTTCTTTTCTTTATTTATACCCAAAAGAACGTTGATTTGTGTCGACTTTCAAACTGGCTAACTCACTATACAACCTTCGATCAAAAGGAATAATGACTGACAAAGACGAGGTCAATGCTGCCGCAAATATAACAGTACCTATTGAGAACCCCAAAAGTTCTCGAAGTGTAACTGACATCCTAAATGAGGAAAAAATGGCTCACATGGAATAAGAACTCGATATCTTGAGGGAAGAATTATGTCAAGTGCGAGACTTGTCTAATCTATTGGCGACCACTTTCCCTACTTTCTAGACACCTATCTACTTCCCAATGGTTGACTTGCCTTCTGTAGACTTACCAAATCAGCCTAAACCAACTTAACATGCTCATGCTCATGGTCGAGTTCCGCCAGCTTCACCAATCGCGGTCATAATTATTCCCCATCTTTCTAATTGCGACCCTACCAAGCCTACAATGCAACAGATACATAGGGTACATGTTGCGCTCCCTATGAGCCACATGTTCCACCCGTATATGTCGCTGGAGCTCCTACCTTCACAATTCCAGCAGTTGTTAATGTCCCGTATGAGGTTAATCAATAAGCAGAAATGGAGAAAGATACCCAACTAAAAAAAGATGTGTCAATAAATGCCAGCTTCAGGGTCTAAGAAAGGCATTGAAAAGCTTGCAAGTTACTAAAGGAACGGAGTGTCTAGATTATGATGACTTGTGCATCCACCCAGACATTGATATGCCGGTAGGGTACAAACCACCAAAGTTTGACATATTCGATGGAAAAGGTGACCGTCACGTGCATTTAAGGGCATATTGTGACAAGTTAGTCAGTATGGGAAGAAATGAGAAGCTGAGGATGAAGTTGTTCATCCGGAGTCTGTCTAGAGAAACATTGACCTGGTATACTCGGCAAGACCCTTGCAAATGGAATGACTGGAAAGAAATGACTGAGGACGTCATGGCTCATTTTAGATCCAATACTGAAATTACTACTGACAGATTTTCATTGGCTAATATACACAAGAAGCCATTTGAGAATTTCCAAGAATATGCACGATGTTGTAGAACTGAGGGTGCAACCGCCACTAGATGAGAGTGAGCTCTCGAAGTACTTTATTCGAGCCCAAGAAGGTGTCTACTTCAACAAGTTCATCTCTATGATGGGCCAGAAGTTAGCAGAACTTGTCAAGATGGTAGACTTTATAGAATATGGTATTAAATCTGGGAAGTTCAATCTATGGTCGCATTGCAAGCTGCAAGTAGATGCATACAATCGGGTACCATTTGCAGCATCAAGAAGAGGATGTGTCAGTTTTCACCTACCAACAAGAAGGACCATCCTATCGATACCCTAACAATCCCCAGATTGTTGCACATACTTCCTACGCCGCACACCAATATATAATACGCAACCACGCTATAATCCACCCCAAGCACTGGCATACCAAAATCTCTCCAAGATCATATATGCATGTCCAAGCACCAATACACAAAAATAGGCCAGTATATGCACCAAGACCGATTCCAAATCCCAAAGCTAGAAATACTCGTGCTTACACAACTATTGTCGAACCTTATGCATGAGTGTTGCAACCAGTTGAAGGGAAATTTCTTGACCCAATCCCTCGTAATTTTGATGGAAATAAGGGATGCGCTTACCACTCGGGAGTCCAAGGGCACGACACAGAAGATTGCTATGGTTTGAAGAACTAGGTCGAGTCTTTGATCAAGATAGGAGTACTCAAATGCACTCCATCACCTCCAAACGTGAACAACAATCCCTTGCAAAACCATGAGAATCGGGAAGTCAACATAGTTACTCTCGAGGAAGAATATGAAGGTCCTGGCTATCCAGACGTAGTTGGAGTAGACACCATGACATCTGCGGTGCAACCTGTTATCACTATTCAACTAAGGGAACCTCTGACTGTCCAAACATATCTCCTGAGGGTTGTAGTGACTACTCTAATTGCTAGATGGCTGAGTATGACACCAAAACAGTCCCTTGGGACTATCAAACAAGCGTCAAGGGCAAGATTATCGACACTATCGTGGCTCAAGAAATGACTACGTCGTGGTGATGTTATGCCACAGAGGATCTAAATCAAAGAGTTCTCAGAAAAGAAAAAATTCCAAAAAAGAATGTTACTGATGCCGCAGAGTTTTGAAAGAAAATATTGTCTGAAGACGATTCGGTAGAAGAACAACTGAAGAAGACGCCAGCCCACATATCCATTTGGTCTTTGCTTATGAGTTATGAATCTCATAGGAATGCTTTGATGGAGGTGTTAAGCGAAGTAATCATTCATAAAGATGCCACAAGTGAAACCTTAGATGCATCGATTGGAAGAATAGTGGAAGCTAATTAGATCTCTTTCCACTATGATGAGTTGCTTGCAGAAAGGGCTGGTCACAACAAAGCGCTTCACATTGCAGTCAAATGTTGTGATAAGATTGTGACTCGAGTCTTAATTGATGGTGATTATGGATGCAACATCTATCATTTCACCACTCTAAGAGATTTAGGTGTTAGTATGAGAGAAATAAGGGAAAGTGGTGTGAAAGTTAGAGCTTTTGATAGAGCATCAAAGAAGTGTCATCGGAGAGATCTATCTACATTGGAAGTAGGGCCTTCTGAATTCCCCATTCTATTTCAAGTGATGGATGTATAATCCAACTACAACCTATTTTTGGGAAGACCATGGGTTATATGGCAAGAGCGGTTCCTTCCATTCTTCATCACTGTATGAAGTTTGAATGGGGTCGCATAGAAGTTACCATCCATGGAGAGCTCAGTCATCCCATTCATTCTGTTAATTCTATCCCAATCACCGATGATTTAGACGAAGCCACTTTGCATGCTTTGGAGATCATGCAATCCATAAAGGTCACAGATGAAGTAGATCCAACCGATGCAAAATTGTCAATTGCAGCAAAAATGGTTGTGTCGGAGATGTTTAAGTATGGTTATCAGCTGAAGAGCAGACTCGGACCCAAGTCCAATGGCATAGTTGAGCCAATCCAGCTGAAGCATCAGAGAGGCACCAACGGTCTCGAATATGAGCCTGCCTCGGGAAAAGTCCACCAGGGTAAAAGAGGTACAATCTTCGTACCATAACAAGATTTCATTCCAGATCAAGCTAGCATTGACGACATCGTAGAAGGAATAGTCAATCTATTTGTGGCCATGTCTGGAGAAAAAGAAGAGATAAATCTTAGAAAATTGACCATTCGTGATGCCAAACCTGGAAAAATCTTGCAGAATTGGACCATCAACCCATCCTTGTTTCAACCAAAGTTCTGGTAGTATGGAGATGTCGCTTTGATTTTAAAAACTTACATGATCAAATTGAGGCTTGAATCATGCTTAACCTTTTGTTGCTTGCCTTTCTAAAAGCTAGAATGCTTTGAAATAAAAAGTTTTTGTTTTCATTAAAATTTTCACGCTTTTTTAATATCTATTTATTTTTACTTACCTTCACTTTTTAGTACTTATATTAATAAAAATCCTCATTCAATGGTTATGACATGTAACTAATCCATCGAGCAAGGTGAAAACGATGAACAAGATCACAAAGAGTATGACGAAAGTATGATGCCTGAGAATCTTCCACATGAGATTGAGCAAGTTGAAAGTCAGAAGAAGCCCAATATGGATGAAACAGAGGTTGTCAACTTAGGAGATGAGGAAAGCGTGATGGAAACACGAGTCAGCATACATTTGGAGGCTGAAAGAAAGCAAGAATTAATAGTGTTGGTTATGTAGTATGTTGACATATTCGCTTGGTCTTATGATGACATGCCAGGATTAAGCACTGATATTATCTCGCGCAAATTACCTATTGATCCCACTTGTCTTCCCGTTAAGCAAAAGACAAGAAAATTCAAGTCGGATTAGAGTTTAAGGATCAAGGAGGAGGTAACTAAGCAGATTGAGGCAAACGTTATGAGGGTTACAAATTACCCAACATTATGCCGGTGCCAAAAAAGGATGGAAAGATCAGAATATTTGTGGACTATCGCTACCTTAAATAGCCAGTCCCAATGATGATTTTCCTCTACCAAATATGCATATACTCATCGATAATTGTGCGAAACATGAGTTGCAGTCATATGTCGATTGCTTTGCAGGATATCACCAAATCCTGATAGATGAAAATGATGTAGAGAAGACAACATTTATCACTCTGTGGGGAGTATATTGCTATAGAGTAATGCCATTTGGCATAAAAAAATGCAAGTGCAACCTACATGAGGGCCATGACTACCCTTTTTCACGACATGATCCACAAGGAAATTGAGGTGTATAAGGATGATGTTGTCATCAAATCCAAAAGAAGTTCAAATCACTTGGATGACTTAACGAAGTTCTTTAGGAGTTACAAAAGTATAGTCTGAAGTTGAATCCAGCAAAGTGCGCATTTGGAGTAACCGCGGGAAAGCTACTGGTATTAATCGGTAGCAGAAAAGGCATAAAGTTAGACCCGTCAAAGACAAAGGCAATCCAAGAGCTATCGCCATCCAAGACTAGGAAGGGCGTGATGAGCTTCTTAGGAAGACTGAATTACATCAGTCGGTTCATAGCTCAATCCACAGTAATTGTGAACCCATATTCAAAAAATACTGCAGAAAGATGCCGCCATGAAATAGACAGAGGAATGCCAAAAGGATTTTGATAGAATCAAAGAGTACTTATTCAACCCACCAGTGTTGGTCCCACCAGATCCTGAAACGCCTTTGTTATTGTATCTATCTGTCATGGATAACGCGTTTGGATATGTATTAGGACAACATGATGAGACAGGTAGAAGGGAGCAAACCATTTACTATCTAAGCAAGACGTTCACACCATATGAGGCGAGATACACCTTGTTGGAACAAACATATTGCACTTTAACTTGGATTACACAGAAGTCTAGGCATTACCTGTCTGCATACATCACGTACTTGATCTCAAGAATGGATCCATTACTGTACATCTTTCAGAAACCAATGCCTACAGGTAAGCTCGCAAAGTGGCAAATTTTGTTAAGAGAGTTTGATATTGTGTATATGACATAAAAGGCCATCAAAGGACAAGACCTGGCTGATCACCTCGCTAGAAAACCCGGTGGACCAAGACTAGAAGCCGCTATGACTTACTTTCCTGATGAAGAGGTTTCGTTTGTAGAAGAAGACATATCAGAGTCATATGATGGATGGAGGTTGTTGTTTGATGGAGCATCAAACTCTATTGGAGTTGGAATAGGAGAAGTCTTAATTTCAAAAACAGGTCAGTATTACCCGATGGCAGCCAAGATTAGGTTCTACTGTACCAATAACATGGCGGAATATGAAGCTTGTATTCTCATAATTAGGATGGCAATAGACATAAACATCAAAGAACTCTTGGTGATAGGAGATTCCGACTTGTTGGTTCATCAAGTGCAAGGAGAACGGACCACTTAGAATGTCAAGATCCTTGCTTATTTGCATTACATAAAGGAGTGAGTAGAAGGTTCAAAAGGATTGAGTTCAACATATCCCTCACGCTCAAAGTGAGTTTGTCGATGCTTTGGAAATATTGTCCTCGATGATTCAGCATCCAGACAAGAGTTACATCGACCCTATCGACGTAGAGATACATGATCAACATACATACTGTTTTCATATAGATGAGGAATTGAATGGGAGACCATGGTATTATGATATCAAAAGGTTGATACAAGTGCAATAATATCCTGAAAATGCCACAAATAAGCAGACACGGGCCATAAGGAGGATGGCCAATAATTTCTTCCTTAACGGTAAATCCTATATAGGAGAACTTTAGATTTAGGATTATTGTAGTGTGTCAGTGCCGCATAAGCGACATGGCTTTTGGAAGAAATACATTGTAATGACCCGCTAGGTCATTTTGAGAACTAGGACTATTTTGACTCCTTTTGAAAATTTAAAGGGGTATTTTTAAACTATTTGAAGACTAAGAGTATTTAGTTGATAAAAATTTTAGTGAAGAATTAATATAGTTAATAGTTAATGGGTCCATAATTCATTTAATATCTTATACTTGACCCATAATTTATTTAAGTTAGTGGGATTATTTTATTTGTTATACTTATTTAACACTAGAAAAGCAGAATATAAGGGTTCAAAAACTACCGGCGGCGTGGGCGTAATAGTTACTTGTGAGTCGTGTATTTCAGGTGAGCTTTAATCTAATTGTGTTATTGAATGTTCATAATAAAGATATTATTCTGATTTTTAAGATCTAGTGGGACAATATGGTGAAAAAGTGGTAGGGTTAGGTGTTAATCATTGAGCGACGGAATTTTAATTTTTATTATTTTCTGTTTTATATTTATATGTCAATTTTCCAATTTTCGCTTTGTATACCTGCAAGGTTAGTGGACAATTTTGTGACTTTCTAATTCTTCTTTTATAGATAATATTATTATTTTTCTAAGATTTTGATTTGAGTTTCAAGAATGCAATGGCTAGAATAGGTAGAAAGAGACGATTAAATAATGGTTCCATATTATGGGTCCTTACTAGTACTTGGTTGAAATTTTGGATTTTTCTTAATTACTTTTGGCAAGGTTTTAGCTTAAATTAGTTCCCAAGGATTTTCAAATGGCTGTCAGTGATAGTTCTCTTTATTTTTGGATTGAGAAATTGTATGCAAAGATACAAGCGTATAGGAATTTAAGGTGCAACAAATTAGTTCTTTGTAAACGTTTTTAAGTTGGCTTATTTTCTTATTATTATCACATTAAGATACTGGTTTTTGGTATATTGAGATAGGTAATTAATTATTAGGTGTATATTATATGATTTAAAATTAAATTTTTAGGGTATTTGGAGAGATTAAAGTTCAATTCTTGACTTAAAATTTAGAAAGTATAATAATTTTTGGACATAAACTATATCAAGATTTGGAGGTTGATTAGAATTATGAGTGAGTTTTAGGGTCTATGATAGACATAAAATAATTTGAATGTCTACAAACTCGCTTACTTACGAATACTGCGTAATTGGTAGATTGTGAACATTCTGAAGCTTTGCAAAAGGGAAAGGAAAGTTGTGAAGATTCGTGACACGAGTTCGGCATTTAATGTATGTTAAGACTCTTTAGAATTGTTGAAGGATGTTTTCCTAATTAAAGATTAAAAAAATAAAAATAGACAAAGTGGTAAGGGCGAAAGATGGGGGTCTCGTATCAACGGTGTGACGAGCATTGGTATGAGTACCTGTGTTATAAAACGGAAAGTTACTACTATTGAGAATTTCCAGAGCATATGGGCATTATCTGATATATTATTGACTTGAAATTATTGTGTGATTGTGTTTCTTTATTACACCGTAAGTTGTGATAATTGAGGTTGTTATGTCTTATGTTGATATTGATTGATTGAGATGCATCATAATCCCCTTATATTGAAATAATAGTGTATATGCATTGACATGAGACTGAGTATAAGTTGGGCATGTGGAGATTGTCCGTGCTGGGGATGGTGAGATGTCAAGATTGTAATTTGGGCAAGTGGAGACCGTCCGTGCGGAAATTATTTGATATTATGATAGTGTGTTGAGATCATCCGCACAGGCACGTGGAGATCGTCTGTGTCGGTATATGGACCTCGTGAGTCCCCCATGGGTCATGAGCTCTCGATGTATTTTAGAGGAGTATCATGTATATACGGTTGAGTGAGTACTGGATATTCTGAGACATATCATTACATGGCATCATATTGCATTGCATTTCATCATATCATTCATTCTTGATGATTATGTGTTTTGTTTGATGTTTCGAAAGTACTTGATGTTTGATTACCTTTATTGATGAAACTTAAATAGTAAGTGTAATATAAATATACTTATACAATTTAAGAATTTATTTTTCTTATATAAAATCCCGTCACTACTTCTTCGTTGTCGGTCAATAAGACATACTGGGTACACGTGGTTTCGTACTCATACTACACTTGTTGCACTCTTTGTGGTGCAGATTCAATTCCGAGTAAGAACACATCTCGAGGAGCAGTTTGAGTCCTAGTTTGGAGTGTCTTGGAGTTGTGGTGAGCTGCTTGGCTGTTCCCTGGCCCACACTTCCATCTATTTTTTACTTATTCTGTTATTCAGTATTCAAACAGAATATCCCTTATGTTAGATTTGTCATTTTAGTTTCAGACTTGCATCGTATTTTAGAAGCTCTTGTACGTATGACACCAATTATTGGGTAGTATTTTTTTCAGCTTTTCGCATTCGTACTTATAAGGAACTCAGTGTTGGAGATGTGGCAAATTGTTGTCTTTTCACTCATTAGTTAGTTAAGTTTGTAAAAATATGTTGGTTGGCTTACCTATTGGTTGGGA
>NC_028648.1:32893634-32894403 GCF_001406875.1 Solanum pennellii | reverse complement strand
CATAAACCATAACCTACCTCCACCGAAGAATTGTGATCAAACAATCTACTTTCCCAATGCTTTGCTCTCCTCTTCGTTTCTCCTCTCTTCTCGTTCGTTCTTCCCTTTCTCTCTCTATTCTTTTTATTTTTCTTATTCAAAACCCTTCTTCTTTTACCCAAATTAGCATATAATTAAGTATAAAAGATGATGAATTAACCTATTATTTACTTCCAGGTTATCTCTTTTAACCCCAAGTAGTTAAATTATTAACATTAACCCACTAAATTTATAATTATAGCAGGAATAGTCCAAAACGCCCCTTAAAATATTTAACAGAAATCCGACCCAGTCAGGGTCACGCAGCCTGTGACGGTCCGTCACAACTGTGACAGTCCGTCCTGCACGTCCGTCACAAAGTTCAGAGAGTTAATTTCTGTGGAAGATGTGTGACGGTCCGTCGTGCCCACGACGATCCGTCCTGCCATTCCGTTACGAAGTTCAGAGAGTCGAATTCAGTACCCAAATTTCAGAATTCTAAGTGNACGACGGTCCGTGGTGCCCATGACGGTTCGTCGTAGGATCCGTCGACTCATCCAGTTTTTCCAGAAATAAAATCTGCTGCTCAAAACGACTAAACAGGTCGTTACAATAGATACCAATTTACCCATCGTTCGTCCTCGAACGATCACGAGAAGAAAAACAAGAGCGAAAAGGAGTACTTTGATGGATATCTTTCTTGCATATCAGCCTCCTTCTCCCAAGTGGCCTCTTCAACTGGTCGATTCTT
>NC_028648.1:32732733-32883634 GCF_001406875.1 Solanum pennellii | reverse complement strand
ATAATAATAATAATAATAATAATAATAATAATAATAATAATAAAAAAACCCCGTGAAATTGGCTAATGCCTATATATTTTCAAGGTAAACACCATGACCGCTAAGTCAAGATCATGAGTTGGGTAGTTCTTCCCCAGTTGCCTAAAGGCATACACTATGGACTTTCATGTTCCATAAGTACACAACACAATCCCACTCAGGATGCATAACAAAATACCACAAAACCCTTGGCACCCTCCGGTAAAGTCAACAACTATACAAAGGTAAGCCTATCTTTCCAAATTTGAAAGCTTCTTTCACAAGCCTCCGACCATTCAAATTTCACATACTTTTGAGTCCAAGTAGTCAAAGGAGAAGCAATGGCCACAAAACCATCCACAAACCTGCTATAGTACCCAGCTAGACCCATGAAACTTCTTATATCGGTTGGAGCCAAAGGTCTAGGCACATTTCTAACCGCCTTAGTTTTCTTTAGATCAACCTCTACACCCTTACTAGAATGATATGACCAAGAAACGCCACCAATCTTAACCAAAACTCACACTTGCTATACTTGGCAAATAGTTGGTGTTCCTTCAAAACTTGTAACACTACTCTCAAATGGCCCATATGATCACTCTCATTTTTTGAATACACCAATATATCATATATGAAGACAATCACAAAGGAATCTAGGTAGTTTTGGAACACCATATTCATTAGGGCCATAAAATCCACTGGGGCTTTTGTTAACCCAAATGACATAACTAGGAACTCATAGTGACCATACCTAGTTCGTAAGGCCATTTTGGGGATATCTTCACCTTTTACCCTAAGTGGGTGATAACTCGACCTCAAATCAATCTTTGAAAAATAACTCGCACCTTGGAGTTGATCAAATAATTCATCGATCCTAGGGAGAGGATACTTGTTTATTATAGTGACTTTATTGAGTTGATGATAATCAATACACATACCAAGGGACCTTTCTTTCTTCTTCACATAAAACACCGGAGCACCCCATGGAGAAATACTAGATCGAATGAAACCTTTGTCTAGAAAGTCTTTGAGTTGAGCCTTCAACTCTTACAATACGGCCGGAGCCATCCAATAAGAAGGAATTAAAATGGGGTTCATATTCGGTAATAAGTCAATACCAAAATCAATTTCCTGTTTGGGAGGAATTACGAGAAGATCATTAGGAAAGACCTATAGGAATTCCTTCACTATGGGGAATTACTCAATGGGATGAGTTTTGGAGTCTAAATCTTTGACTCTTACAGTATGGTATAAACACCCTTTAGAGATCAACTTACAAGCCTTTCGACAAGAAATGATACCACCTCTAGGAATAGAATTTCCCCCCTTCCACTCTAAGACGGGTTCATTAGGAAAATTGAACTTGATAACTCTTGTCTACAATCAATAGAAGCAAAGAAATCATGCAACCAATCCATTCCCAAAATGACATCGAAATCAACCATATAAACTTCTACTAATTCAACATGGGTAACTCTATTGGGCAACATTATAGGACAATTTCTATATACCCTTCATGCAACCACCGAATCACCTACTAAGGTAGTCACCATAAAAAGGTTCATTTAAGATATTGAGCGATATATCAAACTTTCTAGCTACCAAAGGAGTAACAAAAGACAAGGTAGAACTGAGATCAAGTAAAGCATAAACATTTATAAAGAAGACTTGTAACATAGGGTTCACCACATCGGGAGAACTCTCTTGGCCACCCCTAGATCGAAGAGCATAAAAGCGTTTCTTTCTTGGAGCATCAACATTAGAACCACTTGCTAGAGGTTGCCCACTCACCTTGTCTTGTCCTTCACATTAGGGGAATCTGTAACCTTGTGACCACTTTTGCCACACCCAAAGCAAGTGTCCGTCCTAACTAGGAATTCACCTATGTGTTTCTTGCCACCCTTTCAACAAGTAGGATTCTTGCTTGGTGAACTAGTACCTCTTCCCTTTTGAGACTTAGGGTTACCACCCTATCATCACGAGCCTTGGGAAATTTGAAAGGGAATTGATTGGAGAACATCTTCTTGAATCTAGGCTTATCTTGAATTTTCAACCTTCCCTTTGAAGAACCACTTTCATAAGACTTGGACCTCTTGGTATATCTATTCTTCATCCTTAGTCTACTTTCTTCCACATGTTAAACATGAACAATTAGACGAGAGATATTAATATTATCATGAAGCATAGCCGAACAACATTCTTCTACCAAGGCATCAGACACTCAAGCGACTCATTTCATCCCTTGGGTTAGACACTAAGGATGGAGCATAATTAGACAATTTAGTAAACTTCAAGGAGTAATCATGTACACTCATACCTCTTTGACGAAGGTTGATGAATTTTTCCACCTTAGTTTCCCTCAACTCTCTAGGAAAGAACCTATCAAGGAAGGTCCTCTTGAAGATCTCTCATGTCACCAGACCAACTCTTATCACCCTGTTGTCCCTCCATTGAGTATAACAAGTTTGTGCCACATATTTGAGTTGATAGGCGTCCAACTCGGCTTTTTCACTTGTAGTCACACCAATAGCAAATAAGATCTTGTAGACCTCATCAAGAAAAACTTTGGGGTCTTCACTCGCTTTTGACCTGTAGAACATAAGAGTGTTCATCCTAGTTAAGTCTCTAAAATGAAAAGCCATAGTGATAGCATGTGGAGGCATATGGGGTCCAACTTCCTAATTCACTTGAGTCGTTATAGCTTGGACTTGAGAAGTGAAAACATAAGCTTGAGAAGTCATGGCTTAGGCCAAATTGAGAAAAACCGACCTAATATCTCCATCTGTCATAGTTGGAGGAATGACCAGAACTTGATCACCCATAGGAACTTGCTCAATTGGAGGAACGTGATTATCTTGCGGAGGAGCTTGATTGTTATGAGCTCCCGCATTAGAAATTCCTTCCTTTACCCTCCTTGCGGCTGCCCTTGTAGTAGTCATACCTATAACCACAATAAGTGGTTAGGGTGAGAAGAACATATAAAGCAAGACTCTAGAGGCATGACATAGGAATACAAGAAGATGAGAATTTCCTAAGCATCACATAATTTCTCATTCATAAGTGTCGCACGCTTCACAATTATTAATGAGAATCTACATAGACGTGGTTTATCGAGACGTCGATCCTAAGGATATTCAACCTCATGCTCTGATACCAAGTTTGTCACAACCGAGGAGCACCTCCTAGACGTAACTGGCGTCGCTGTCCTCAGAGAGGACTAAGACTAGACTCTTACCATTCCTCATAATATATCATAGGTTCAAATGCGGAAAAATTAAAACTTTTTATATACGTCGATATAGTGAGGTTTACACATATATCTCGCTTACACATCATATATACATAGGGAGTTTACTTAGACTCCTCACTAGGAAGCATACATAGGATTCTACTTTTAAACTACATACACAACATACAAAGATAGTCTAATAGGGATGTCTCATATTTAAACCATCTAGAAAGAGTACAACATTCAAGCATATCTTTGGAAAGGGACACTCCTCACTACTAGTACAGTCGGTGCTAAGCTAGAGTCCCTTTTGAAATGTCTTTAAGTTTTCCTTTAACAATCATAACTTAGTTAGGTCATAGGAGACTGACCCCTTGTATATTAATAGTCATTAGCTCATTAGGAATTACATGAGAACATCCTTTTAATACAACCCTCATATGTGAGATTAACACATTATCATCGTCATGTCATAATAAGACACATATGTATTTTACAACCAACCTTATATTATTACATCTTAATCATAATCGCACAATTCACATACTAAAGACATTTAAATTGCATAATCATAGCAACACCTACTTTATATAATCACAAGATATGCTTCAATTGAATTTCATCACCAAGTACAAGCCATCACAATTGAAGTAAAGGTTCAAGATCACACAGTCTTACCGATTCTCCTTTAAAATTCATCTATGATCTTACCACCAACCAACCAATTTCATACCAAATTTTGTGTCATATCATCGTACAATAATAATTAACACAAGATTAAGTTAATTGCATCAACACTAATCAATTCAACATGAGTTCATAACCTAGGGTTAGGGAATTGAGGTCAATTCATCACCTCTTCCACACAGTAGGTTTAACATCAAGAACTACCATAATTGAAAAATAATACATCATAATATAACCATAATAAGCATTATAAATCAATAACAATACCATTTGAATGATCAATTAGAAAGAAACCCATGTTCATATCATCTTTTGGAAATTAATTTGAAAGAACCCCTTGGGGAATGGAGTCCCAAAGATGAAAGGTTCCCATATCTTGTTAATCCTTGAAGATTTATGGAGGAAAGTGAAGTTCTTGATGCCCTATAACCCATTAACCTTGGTCTTCTATGGAGTCTAATTTGGGAGAGAGAAAGTATAGAGAAGGAAGAGGATTAGAGTTTTGGGGATTGAAGTGAGTTAGTTTAGTTTAATGAGAGTTAGGCCTTTTATACTCACTTAACTAACTAAACTAATCATCCCTTAACCCCTAATTAAACCCCTAACTAACTAACTAAATAAAAGACTTAATTAAAATTTGGACAGTGAAATCACAGGCCTGACCAACGAGACCACGACCTACGATCCGTAGGTTAGTCGACGCCTGCTCACCCCATCGTACTGCACAACATCATTGATGTCAGAGATTGGTCCAAAATATATTTTGGACCAGTTTTGGATTTTGGATAAGTGTGGGACTAGGTAGCCATCGACACCCCGTCACCCATGTGACACCTCGTCGATTGGCTTCATAGGTAGCTACTGCCAACACTACCTTTTTAGGGTCAAATTGAAGGGTCCTCTCCAAGGACCCTTAGGGTGGCTCTTGAGGAGTTGTACCCAGAATTTTCGATCCTAAGCACACTCTAATACATGTTTAACACCTTTTCACCAAATTTCAACTCCTAAAACCCCATGAAATAGGCTAAGTCTTCAGACGTCATGAATGTTTCTTGACGTCTTGACTCTAAAAATTCCTAAATGGTTTATAAACATTATTTTAGGTCTTATAATAGTGTTTCAAGTCTTGGATACTCATGTGAGGCTCTATATTAGGAGTGTTACATGAATTTTTCAAAAATGACAATATTTGAAATTTTTTCAGAAGGGTCTAAATTATTTTGAAATTAGGACCCCAAAAGAGAGCCATAAGCTCAAACAATCGCAAAAACAGTTTTAAAGCACAATTAAAAACAAGCAACCCAAATATTCGCAAAACATACACCTATCAATAACAAGCAAAACAAGGTGGGACTCATCCCACCACAAACAAAAGTAATTGTCCTCAAATGCGAGTGTTAGTATCAAAGATTCAAAAAATAATACAAGAAGGAAGATGAAGAGAAATCCTGTCTATATGGTCTCTACTCCTGTCGGGGCATCGATGCCTTAAGCTCTCAGATCAAGAGTACTAGTATCAAGCACTGTGGGTCTGTTGTGACATCTCAGCCTACTCTGTCTATGTTTTTGGCTGCATGACTGTCCCTGCTAGATCTGACAGGTTTTTAAAAATGTGATGTTCTACCGATGCTGCTATCATTTCCTCATCAGTCTCAACATCGACATTTTGTAGTTGCTGCCTTTTTATGTGTGTCCCGATCCTCTGTGGTTCTCATGAAGTCTTGAAGTCAGCAGACTTCAGATAATCTATGTCTGTACGCAGACCTGTAACATCGTCTTATAAAGCTAAAATCTCAAGCCACCTCCCTTATTTACGCTCACATGTTGAAACTCTCAATCCAAAGTGTTAACAGAGGTCTGGGTATGAGCAAGTGCAGGGGCTATAGCTCTCATTACCATCCCTAGGATTGACTTCTTAAGTATATAGGCTCATGTCTTGTCTAGTTTGGCTAGACTCCCAATATTCAAGAGCATACCTTGAGTGAAGTTCACTGGCTGCTCGGATGTAGAAGCATCTGGCTCTTTTGAAGAGGAAGAAAGAGTAGTAGAGGTACCTGTGGGACTAGAGGCCAGAATGGGCACTGTTGTATCTACTAGTAGCATGTCAATATCAATCTCAGGAGTGGTGTTAGCAGGGGTTGCTGTCACATCAAGGTTTACACCCTAGGCGTAACCGGCGTCGTCGTCCTCTTTGAGGACTAAGACTAGCCCCTTAGTCTCATGTCATTACATTCATAGGTTGAAAATGCAGAAAAAATTAAAAATTTTCATTACATCTACTTGGAGGTTTACATAGACCTCTATATACACATAATTTAGTCATATTGAGTATACATAGACCCTTCGTATAGGAAGGTTACATAGCCTTTTACTTTTATTGCACATTACTATATAGAAAATATCATAGTCATAAAATTCGTTTCATCTCATAACCATCTATTTGGAGTATATTAAATTTGGTCATAACCACATATAGGTCATACAAAAGTATAGTACCAAATTGAAAAGGAAAGAAATGAAAGAGTTTTAAACTCATAAAAAGTCCGTAAGCTAGATAGTGTCATTGCCCTCGGAAGTTGAGGACCTACCCCACTTGGATGAATAAGGAATCCAAGCTTTCTTCAATGTTGCCTTCCAAAACACTTCAACAACTGAAACCTAAAAATGGTGGGGAAAAGGGAAGAAAATGGGGTTAGTACTCCACATATACCAAGTATGAGACCATATGCACATATAATATCAAAATATGCTAAAAAGGTACATTTAGTCAAAACATGCCATTTTACCCCTTTAAAAACCTCATGCAAAATCAAGCAAGTCATACCAACCAACCAAACATTATTACTAACTCAAATAAGTAATACGTATCCCAAGATACTTGAACTCATGATTTACTACAACCCTATCATCAAGGAATAACTTCACAAGAATGAATAAGAGTCAATTATGCCATAATAAGCAAGACAACTACTCATGAATCCTTATCAAGTAAACAAGTGCAATGACCAAGCAAAGACCCATAACCTTACTCAATCAAGAAGCCTCAACAAGAAAACCATAACCAATGTCCAACTTCACATAACATAATATTTAGATATACATTTCATCTTATGTTAACAATATAACCCAATACATGCTCATAAGTGAACCAACCAATATATAATATCAACAATGTGAAAGTTCATCATGTTACATATCATATATCATTATAATATAAACATATATAAGAACATCCTTCAAATACTCCCCTTAAGGCTAAATAGTGCAATGCTTAGGTAGAGTCGCATACCCTACCTAGACTAAGCTAGACCCCTTAGGTTATCCAAGTTGGAGTTCAAGTCCATTAATTCATTTTACCTTTTGGGAACATCTTGCCCTAACCAACATAGACCACATGATCTAGTGTGGAATTAGGTGTCATAAAACCCTACACTGAAATAAGGCGGACTACTTCCCAAGGTAGTACCAAAACATGAAACATAGCAACTACGTAGATCCACTAGCTAGTATTCCTATGGGGGCAACATAGTTCAAGAACTAGGATATATAGTTGGGACCCTCTTTATGAGCCATGCATTATAGTCTCCAATCTCAAGAGTAATATAGTACTCCTACCTTCCCTATGTGGGAAGGGACACTCCTCCATCTAGTTCACTCGGTGCTATGCTAGAGTCCCTTTTTGAAATCTCATTAAGCCTTTACTTATCAATCATATCTTAGTTTAGGTCATAGGGTCTACCCCTTGTATAATTATCATCATCAATAGCTCAGTAAGAATTGTATGAGTATAAGTCCTTTCATCACAATTCATATAGGTGAGGTTAACACATTACATATCATTTCATAATAAGGCACGTTGGTATACATGACCACTTTTATAGCCTTTACATCTTAACAAATTCACAACCATAATCAAGACATTTGAATTCAACATCATACCACCCTATCAATCCTAATACAAGGCATTCTCCAATATAATATCATGACTTAACCACAATTAATCACGATTGGAAGTAAAGAAAGAGATTTGAAGACTTACCAAGTCTTCCTCATAGTTCATCATCAAGGACCTTACCATAAACACTCAATTAAATCCAACTTAGGTGTTCAACATCATAATTCAATATTCAACGTGATAACAATACTAGAATAAACACTATAGCACAATTCAATACTAGATCATAACTTAAAATAAGATGCCTAGGTCAACTCACCTTCTAACCTAGATCATCTTCTCAAGACTATAATGAAATACTACAATTCACTCCAATTTTTTAATGATTATTGTAACTACATCATTTAATAGTGATTTAACCCATAATCAAGACAATTGAATCAATCACAACCCAACTTATATGAAGATCAAACTTAGGGTTAAGGGTTAAAGATCATATTTTTCAATTTGAGTCAAACGATGACAATTAAACATAATCAAGTTCATTTACATGTTAATCTATCCATTATATCCTAAAGAAACCATAAACAACTCAATTCACAACTTCAATTTCGTAATTGGATGAAATCCACATGAAAACTCAACTTTTGAAATCCATTTTGAAGGAGCCCTTTAAGGAAAGAGCCTCAAAAGTGAATTAGATCCCATACCATAACGTTTGATGAAGAATTGATGGTGAATTCGTCCCTTTCCATCCCCAAACCCTTTTCCTTGCTAGTCTTCAATGGTGAGTTCAAGTAGAGAGAGAAAGAAGAGAGAAGGAAGAGAGTTTGTATTTGAGAGTTGTAATTAGGTTAATTGGGGTTGGGGCCTTTATATGGGAGTTAAGTTAGTTAAATAGTATCCCCTTAATCCTTAATAACCCATAAAACACTTAATTAATTAATTGAATTAACATTTAAAACGTGCAGCCACTCAAGACCCACACAGTTAGAACCCCGCCAATGGGCCGTTTATGATTCGACGGACAACCCCATTCTATCCTGCACTTCGTAGGTGAGTTCATAGACTGTGCAGGTGAGGGGAGTACTCAATTTTTCTAAGTGTGGGACAACGGTGGCACCAACGCCCCGTCAATACACACACGGATTGTTTCCTGCCTCGTCGATGCACACCGCTCAAGCAGTGTTGCCTCAAACTGCAGGGGTCCTCCTCAAGGGCCCTTGGTTGGTCCTTGGGGAGTTGTACCTGGATGTTTAGATCATGAAGGAACTTAAACACCTATTAGCTACCTTTTCACCAATTTTCATAAATTTCCGACTCCTAAAAGCTAGTCAAATAGGCTAAGGCACACTAGTACCTCTTTGAACCAACTTCCGGACGTCATGGACTTTCGTGGACGTTTTGGTTTTTAAACTTCCTAAATGACCTATATTCATTAAAATGAACTTAAAACAGTACTTAGACCTCATGAAACCTATGTTAGGCTTTATGACATGTCTTGTATTTTCAAAGTTTTACAGTTGCTCCTTTCATGTTAGCTTCGTCACCATTGCACTCTGCCTCAAACCATTGGATGGTAGTGAAGGTTGAGGGGGTGATCTCATGGTCTGCTGAGTCCCGATTCACTCCAGCTAGTCTACACATGTCAATCACCAGAACAAGAAATGGTAGGGAAGTCTGTTTTTGTTTGGCTCTCATGGCCATCTATTGTGAAATTAGTATACCCGGATCGATACTTCTGCGCTACATGAAGCTTCAAAGGCAGGCTGCCTTGGGAAGACGCAGAGAAGGATCGTTCTGAGATGGCAAAATAGTGCTTCTAATGAAAATAAACCAAAATCTTGTATCCAAGTTCATATCTCCCTTCTTGATAGAAGCTCCAACCCCGATCCATTGATCAATGTTTTCTGAGATCATATTTCCAAACCACTCCTTTAGTTCATCCAAAGATGATGCGATAGGCATTATCTCATAAGGAATCGTAGAATACAACGACCTTCCCAATATAGCATTGATATGGTTGTTGTAGTAATCCACCTTCGTGCCTCTAACTGTAACAGACCTTACGGGTCTGAATTCCTTTGCCAGCTTTTTTTTGGGCACTTGTGCTCCATAGGCTTCGTAGAATTCCCTAACTCTAGTAGGGATATATTGACCTCGGCGTCTAGTGAACTGCTTAAAGTGATGGAAACAGAGGGTGGTCATAACATTGGGATGTCTGTCTAATCCCTCTGTCGATAAGAGATTTTCTTCTATGATTGTGCGAGTCTTCTCTCCCCTTAAACTATTAAGTATATGATGTTGGGGCATGAAAGGAGGTGGAGGTGTCACTGGAGGTGCTAGTGTTTGTCCTGGAGTTGGCTCAGGAGGAGTTGTGACTGAAGTTGTTCTGATCCGGGTGACATCATCTTGTGAAGCTCTGCTCGCTGAGGGATGACGGCTGCTCCTAAGCCTATTTTGCTTGTGGATCATTGGCTGATTAACTTCAATTTCATCCCACTCAATTTTAACCTCAGTGAATACTCTTTTCTTTGTCACTCTCTATATTATTTTGCCACTCCTTAGTTGGAGTTCTTTGCCCCCTCTTTTTTGAGGATTTGAGCATCCTTCATAATTCGTATGTCTTGTGTTGTTTTACTTTGGAGTTGTATGTTTTCACTGGTGCATAACATATCTACAATAATTAACTATTACTCAAAATAATAATAAAATGCACATACACGAAAAAATTCAGATAGGCTCACCGTTTAATTTGGTGAATCGCCGATAAACTTTGGCGGACTAGGTCAGCTCGCCAAGGAGACTATTTGTCAAGTCTAGGAAATAAGGTGATAGAAGGTTCCACTTGGGGGATTGCCGACTACTTTCAGTGGGGCCGGAGTTGTTCGCTGAACTTCACAGTGAGTGCGGGAAGACGGAAGCATGTTAAGGGCGTTCTAAAATAAGTAGCCAAACCTCCAAAGCATTAAGCGAGGTCAACTTAACTCGTCGAATGTCACGACGAGCCTATTTTTAAAATGAACTCTCGAAACATTCCTTACGATCTTTTAAAAACAAAATCAAAGCACGCAAACACAAATTTCATACAAGACCCATACTTCACATCACCTCGGTGTACTCAGACTTCTTCCAATTCTAACAAATTTGGACATTTAACTACGATTATCCTTAAGAAAGTAGTCACCTATTCCCTCATTAGATAACTTACGTTATTTAAAACAAATGGTGGGTTACTCAGACTTCAGCTCAGTAACATGACAAAAATTAAGAAACACCCGTTACGATTTAAATTAATATAAATCATAAATACCATGGGATTCGAACATTTAAGAATTTCAGGCAACACTTTCGAACTAGCAAATAGCATCAAAACACCTTAGTTCTATCAAAGAGTCCCAACACATTAATCCTAATACTATACTTGCAAATGAGTGCAAAAATGTTAAAAATAAATTTGCAATTTTAGAGATTAACCTTTGATGCCGATCAAATATCTTTTGGTAAAGCAAGGTAGAAAAGAAATCCAACCCCAAGAACTATTGACGAACTGACATACTAATTAACGACAAAAATCTAATAAAATAATAATTTTGGTGTGATATTGGAAATTTTGAAATGAGGGAAAGTGAGATCGAGATTGGCGGTCTATTTGGAAAAGTTAATCGCTCTCCCCTAACCACTTGGTGATGCGTCCCGCCCATTCTACAAAATCTTAAAAAATTTGGGAGCGAGATTGGCGGTCTACATTGATATCGCCTAACAAGTTGGCGATGCACAAACATGCTTTTCGAGTTTGCCGAGTTTTATAGGCTTTACACTGCTCCTGCATTGAGCCAAATAGCGGAATTCAGCTCAGCTCGCCGACCTGTTTGGCGTCTCACGGAATGGACCTTATGTTTGCCAACATGAGATTTTCCACATTTTTCTAATTTTGACATACAACAACAACACACAATTATATACAAAAATAAATCCTAAGTTATGACCTTGGGTTGGCTCCTACGAAGTGCCTTATTTAACATCGTGGCTCGACGTAGGTCCTGCCTCACTTTCTAATATTTGGGTTAGACCTAATGTTACTAGGCGACTCCAATATAGCGTTAAGGTGGAGCGAGGCATGGAAAACATCAGGAGTGATCTGATGTGCTGGATTGATCTAGAGTGAGATCCAATCAATTGGTTAAACGCTTCAACATTCTCTCTCATTTCTTCCAACACTTGATCTTGACCGGTGATCTTTTGGAGATTGATTTGAAGTATGTACTCAACGCGACTTCTCTTGCCTTCTCTAGACTTCCTTCGTGCGTGGAGAGGTATGTATCTCATTTTTCATTTACACTAGCTTTCCACCTCAAATGTGAAATCACCCTCGACTTCATAATTTGCCTCAATTGGCTTGCCACCCACTTCCTTTTTCATGCTAAGAGAACCTACAAACAAAAACCACAAAACAAAGAAAAACAAAACTACAAGTAAAATTAGTCAGAAATACACTAAAAAAACTAAAACTCTATAAGGAATTACATTTTCACATGGTACTACTCCCCGACAGCGACACCATTTTGATACTTCATAATTTGATTCTGATGATCAACGACGCTAGCCTACAGTCTGAGTGTCTACGAATCGAAGCAAGTATAGTATTCAAACCAAGGATTGGGGTTGTGTCCCATGGGAGAAGTAGTGAAAATAGCAGTGACACTAAAATTTCATTTTAATTATGGTATTTCAAGACATCATCGAATAAAAACAAAGTAAATTCAATTTGTTACACCAAAGTTCCAAATTAAAAAGGGTTTGTCACATGTTGTAGAAAATGATTAGAATAAAGAGATAACCAAGTATAGGGGGAAATTCTTGGGGTGTGACCTCAATATATGATGACTTAAATCAGTGGGTACTTGCTTTTGATAGGAAAACGTTCAAAATAATTTTAACTAGGCTAACTTTAGGTGGAAGTAATTTCCCACTCGAGCAACTTACCCCATATCAAATGGGTTCCTCTCGGACACCCACTCTTCGAATGAAGACCAACCTATGCCTTATCCACACCCGCTCTTTCGATGAAAGGTTCTTGTATGTGAAGCTAGGGCTTATCCTCTCGGGTTGAGCCTCTTTCCACCTCACTCCTTAGGAAATCAATCTACATGTCTTGATTTCGTGACCTCTCTCTCTAGCAAGCCAAAAACACATAGGTGGTTTTGTATTTGCAACTACAAGCCCATTAATTTAAACCACAACCACTAGGTGAAATTACCATTAAAATACATGTTATCCTATTAGCAAGCAAAACCCAACAGTTATATCAACATATATGCGCTAAATCACACTCCAAGAATGGGGGTTTTTAGTCACACATCAAGCAATAATCAAATACACCTAGAATGATAAAGAAATCAAATGGGTATAAGAAATTAAGTCTTAATATGAGAAAAGGAATAAGAATGGAGAAGACCCACTTCCATTTGAGGAAGAAGAACCTCTTTCTTCAAGTCTTCCACAAAACCCTCTCCAAACCTGAGAAAAAAAATATTAAAAGCTAAGTTCTAAAAGGGAAAATTGATAATAATGTTTGGACTCTCTAAAAATAATAACGAGTTTAGTTTTTATAGACGTCAGATTAAGTACTAGCGAATCCGTTTGGCAAATTTAGTCGTGATTCGTCCATTCGCCCTTCTACTAGTTTTTCCTCGTTTGTGCTTTGCCTCCATCGTCTATGCATACTGTAACATTGGGTGGAAAAACTCTGCTTTGCGAAACTATTTGATGGAGTGTCGACTGTCTTTTTCATCGACTTCTTAATCCACTTCCCTGAGGGCTTCGCATGTTAGAACAAGGGCGAAATGTAGCTCTTCAGCGGATTTCCAAGTATACTTGGGAAAGCTCAGTCTTCAACTTCAGTTCTTCTTCATTTTTTTGTTCCATTTTGCGCCTAATTATCCATACTTATGTAAAACTCCAAATACTTGAAACTCAACAGTTTTCATTAGATATTGAGATAGAATGAGCATTTGAGGAGACTATTTACATTAAAATAAAGCCCTAAATGAGTATTTAAGGACTCATCACCTACTAAGCCGAAAAGTTCCATCAACATACAAACTACAAATCGGTAAAAGCTGGGTCAAGCAACCTATCTATAAGGATCAATTTCATAGTGAGAACACACAACTAAACCAAGGCAAAAACATGGGTATTTAATTAGACATTACTCCTAATTAAAGGAACAATACCTATTTTATTCACTACTAAAAGAAATCAACAACAGGAGTCAATCACATGCACAATCCTCCAATCAAGCTACCACAACAAGACAATCGTATATAACAATTCAAATAATCAAAAATGTACATGAAAACCCAAGTAACACATCATAAGAATAAAGGGATAAAACCATGAAACCTTATCCAAATAAGGGATGCTTGGAGCCTCATCCTCAGGTCGGCTTGCAAAGTCATAAAATAGATCATGTGCAACCGCAACCTCAGTAACTGAAGTAGTACAAGAAATACCAAAGGAACCGCCTATAGATAAAGGTGGTGAAATCCTATGAGACTAACCTAAGTAAACACATCTCATTATGGTCTCATGCTGGGGATGAACTCTAGACTACTGGTGAAGCTCCTCATAGATAAAACAATGTATATCCACACTATCTTGGGGAATATCATATATTGCCATATTCTAGGAGATCAACTCCAACCTAGGGAACTCCCTTTGTGAGTGACTAAACTCTCCAAAGTTATAAAAACTTCTATGGTCTGAAGCCTGCCATGAAGAATTCGGTGAGAAGCCCTTCCTACTTTTGTCAATCTCAGAACCACCCCCAGCTAAATTTATTAGGACCCTACAATAATCGCTAACATAGTGTCCTGCTTTGCCACACTCATAGAAACTTTCACCAAAAGAAACATGTTGCGAAGACCCAACTACAGTAACATGAAACCTAACACATGTAGTTCCAAGATGATCACCATGGGAAGTATGACCTAAGCTTTGTCTGCCATAGGTTCTAGGACCTACCGAAAACCTTCTTAACCCTTAGAAACAACCGTTGAAGGCCTCGTAGGTAAAAAATGAAGATGACCCCAATGAGTTGATACCTAATTTGAAGTGGAATATTGGCGAGACATCTTAAAACTATATATGTAAGACTCAAAGCACTCCTACTTCAGTACCCTTACATGAAAAAAAACGTAGAGAAAATGGACCCACTATTTTGAGATACTCCAACACCCATCGCAGTGGCAATGCCAACCCTTTCCTGAAACTTTGACTCAACTTTCAATTTGCAGGAAATAATGTGGGACTAAGATTGTCCCAATCTAGAAATCTTATCACGTACTCAAAAATAGGTGAAGAACCCCTGTTGAGACCAACTACCAACTTTGCCTTGAGAAACACCTGTTAAACAAAGAACCACACGTGTTTGTGGCTAACCCTCAATAAATCTAAGACCTCCTAACATTGTATCTCGAGGCATCAAGATACTCACTAATCCTTTTAGGGCTTACGCTGCCCCCAGATTCTCTAGACACTGACAGAAGTCTCCGAACTCAAATTAAATGCCTGACTAAGGCCCTCTAACCTAAAGACATGATGAAACATTGACAGAATGCATTAATGTAACATCTACATCCATCACATACCTTGTTTTATTCATCAAAGAAAGTTATGATCCCAAATAAGGAGTCTTAGAGGTTAATCGAAGCAACAACAGTTGATAAAGAGTCAAATATAATTTCCTATGAATTACCTAGTCTCCCAAAGATAGGATACATACATCTCCACACTGATCTAGAGGACTTTACTTCTCATGACCCAATTCCTTAAATTAATGATGGAACCTACTACACCACACTAGTAGGTAAGCTTAACCCTTAGCCCGAAGCCACAAGAAATAGTCTATCAAGTAAAAGTTAACAAAAAAAATGCATGAAGCTTATACCAAAGAGAAGAAAGGTGGTAATCAACAAAATGAAATACAAGAAACTATGCCCACTACCTGACATCGATCTATCGTCAATCATCAAATCAAAACAAGAATACAAGGCCTTTACAAATACAAAATATGTACATGTTGTCTCTTGATACAATAAAAATACTAAGCTTAAGAAAAAAGATGGAAACTAATAAATACAAATGGAAGGAGCTCACCTTAGTCTTCAAACTCCAAACTTCTCCACACGACTCCAAATCAATGGCGAGAACTTAAACTATGATCTACAGAGTATAAGTGTAGTCTGAGTAACAAAGATGGTACTCAATATGTATTAATTGATTGATCTCCAAAGATAAAATAAGTATATACAAAATGTAATATGGAAAGCATAATACAGATAACTAAACATGAGATAATATGACAAACATTCAATATGGAATATAAGTAGGATATAAGAAATAATAATTTACATAAATCTCATTGTGTAAGGAGTTAATTACATCTTAAACCTACTCTTTTTGTAATAACAATAATTTCTTAAAATTTGTACCTTCGTGATAAATTAGTCACCATCTGATACATCAAAAATCCTTATGTTGCACTAAAAAGGGAATAAGATCTTTTCTATTGCACTTAAATGGAAAAATGTAATATTAAATATCAAATCTATAAATCACGCAATTACGTTGTTGTCACTGTTAGTGAATCTCTCCAAAGCATAACAACTTCAAAAAAAATCAAATTTCAACTTTTTGTCCCAAATTGTAAAAAAACATTTTCATTTCGATCAAAATCATTGAAAAGTTGAGTTAAAACATCATGAATATCTCTATTTTGTTGGGACATTCATGAATCTGAGATAGTGAGGTGAGTTATTAACGATATATAAGTGATTGAATAGTTGTTGGATAAAATGATGAATCAACCATTGTAGCTTGGAGATTGATGAGTTAAGAAAAATCTAGAGATTCGATACATTATAGAGACAAGTGTTGCTTTATCCTTGTACAATTGTTGGAAGATCCTCTCAATTATTATTCAAATAGTTTAAAAAAATTAGATCTAAAATTCTTCTCTTAGTTCATGGAAAATCCTCTCAATTTTATTTAAAATTGTCAAAAAAATTGAGATTTAAAATTCTTGTCCCAATTTATCAATTCTCTTTCAATTTTTTTATTTAAAATTTTTTTGGTAATTTTGGGGAGATACATCGTGAATATATTCGTTAGTATGTACTTGGAGATGAAGAAACATGAGATGAAATTCGCAATGAATCTATTATGCATTGATAGAAAACACAAAAAGGTTGGAGAGATGTTGCGTAGTCGATTATTTTATTTGTGATATCCAGATGGGTATATTGCTAATGATACAATACTATTTTAAAAATATTTAGTAAATTATTAAGTAATATAATTCAACCTGATACATTAAAGTAGTAAAGGTTGCTCATAATGTGTTTGATTTAGATGGATACATTCATGTGTGGTAGTTAAAACACATAATATAAATGTAGTGCTAATATGTACGAATGTATCATGACAATAGTTTTTTTAATTGGATTTATTGATATGGATATATTACTCATGAGACAATATTGTTCCTAATTATTTAGTGAACTGCTAGGTATTGCAATCCTAAAATACATTAGTGAAACACCCCGAAAAGCCAATGACCTATGCTAGAGCCTTGCATTACGATGAATGACTTAAAAATGCTTAAAATGTTGTTTCTAGACCTAACCTAATGTAATTAAGTTTATTTGACTGTATTAGAGTGTAAAAGTCAAGAAACAACCATGATGTCCGGATGATTTATAAAATTGATCTAGTAGGTGTTCTTAGGTCTTGTGAAGGTTTGAAAGTGTCGTACGGTGATTAAATCATGTACAATGTAATAAATAAGTAAAATTATGTTTTTACGGTCCAAACGTTTGGGTACAACCCAAGGACTACCATAAGGGTCCTTTAGGAGGACCTAACTCATGGACCCAAAAGCTACCAAATTGCAGCAGCTTCCTACGAGGCCCTTTGACGGACCGTCAAAGGAGTGACGGGGTGTAAGTAAGGCTAATGGGTTGATAATTAGTCTACTCAGAAAGACTCCCCCATTTTCCCTCTCATTCAAGAACGACGGAGGTGCAGGACGAGGCGTGAAACCACAGTCCGTAGGTAGTGGCCGTCGTTTGGGAAGTTTTCTCAAAAATTTGTTCTATGTTAGGGGTAAGGCTAATGGGTTGATAATTAGTCTACACAGAAAGACTCCCCCATTTTCCCTCTCATTCAAGAACGACGGAGGTGCAGGACGAGGCGTGAAACGACAGTCCGTAGGTAGTGGCCGTCGTTTGGGAAGTTTTCTCAAAAATTTGTTCTATGTTAGGGGTCTTATTACGAGTTAGTTATGTAAATAGGGGTTAAGAGGGGTGGTTACTGAGTTAATTACCTAACTAAACCTAACTGTAAGGACACAACCCCAAAACCCCAAGTCATTCTAACTAAACACACAAATCAAAACACAAATCCTCTCAACTCAAGACTCCATTGAAGAAGAAGGTCAAGATTTCTCTAGGGCTTCAAGAACAATAAATTCTCCATTAATCTTTAAGGATTATAAAGTTATGGCAAATCTTCAACTCTTGGGACTCCTTTCCCCAAGAGGTTCTCCAAAATTGATTTCAATGTTCTTCCAAATTTCTAGATTTCATTAAATTTCTTGGGTCTCTTTTAAACTAGACTTATTTGGTCTATAATTGATTAATAATGATTGAATATGAATTTTTATGAGTGATTTTATGTATTTTTTTTGGGTTTTTAACCTAATTCTCTAAATACCCATGAATGTTTCTCTTCTCTTAACCCTAACTTTTGAATTATGTTGGATAATGATTAGAGATATGTAATTGAGTATGTTCTTGTTTAATTGACTATTGTTTCATAATGATGAACTATTTGGTTGATTAATATCATGAATTTGGTATGAAGTCTTGAAAGGGTATCTTGAAGGCCATGGGTAAGACCTTCAAGGTTATGAACATGCTATTGTGGTATTATTGGTTTATCTATGGTAATGATGATCACTTGAAGTATGAATGATGAATTCATGAATATATTATCATGGTGTGAATGTGATAAATTTTTACATGATGTTAGGTGTGCTATTTTTAGGAGTTGAAGGTAATTCCTATGTACATCTTATGACTATGTTATGAAGTATTGTTCTCACTTGATGTTGGTTTGTGATGCAAGGACTTTTTCATCTTAGAACATATAAGTTATGTACATGTTATATGATGGTTTAAACTTCTACGACCTATACTATGAATTGATGTTTAAGAAAAACTTGAAGACAATTCAAAAAGGGAATTTAGCTTAGCACCGAGT
This sequence comes from Solanum pennellii, assembly GCF_001406875.1. Classification (NCBI taxonomy): domain Eukaryota; kingdom Viridiplantae; phylum Streptophyta; class Magnoliopsida; order Solanales; family Solanaceae; genus Solanum; species Solanum pennellii. The sequence continues at coordinate 32,864,480 of NC_028648.1, read as the reverse complement.
GAACTTAACATTGAGAGGTGTCCCTTCACAAAGAAGGGACGTTCACACTATGATATCTTATTAGGTGGAAACTACAATGCTAGTTAGCATAAAGAGGGCTTCTAGTAACAACCTCCAAGTTCCTTAACTATGTGCTCCATAAGAAACCTAGCTAGAAGTTCCACCTAAATGCTATTACGAATGTTGATGTATTACCTTTTCATGTAGGACACCCTCCTTTAGTGTGAGAAGTTGACATCGGATTTGATTTAGCTTACATGGTTTATGTTGGTTATGGCAAAGTTTCTCCAATGCTAAAATGAATTAATGGAAGTAAGAAGATAAGCACTAAATAGGACTACTTAAGATATGTTGCTTAGTGTAGGTAATGGTATGGTACTTTACCTATACTTTGCATAAGTGGGTCTTGAGAGGAGATCTAGGGTGTGTCCTTTATGTATATATGTTATGAATGAAATGCATGATTTTGGTTTCACTTGATATAAATGATGCTGGTCTCACTTGGTATGCATGTTTTTGGCTATACTTGTTATGATCATGTATGAGTTAAATGACATTTCTTGTGCTCTTCTTGATAGTTTACTTGGTGTGTGTGGGGTTATGGGGATTCACATACGCATTGCACTAGTGGACTTGATTTAGGGTTATGAGTAAGGTCTTGTGAAGAATTGATGAAATGAACTCTGAATTTGAGATGTTAACTTGGGCTCTATTGTGATGTTACGCATGATAATGGATATTTCTTGTTGGTATGGACTTGTATATATGTTCTTGGAATGAGAATAAATGCTTAAACATGAATATAATATTCTTATAACCAAATGTCCCTTTGTGCATGTTTTCAAATGTTTTACTTGCATATGTTTTCATACGTAGTAGATGTGGTTTGTACTAACCCATATCTCTTCTATCTTCTACACAAATGTATGTTCGGGCCATTAAGGTAATTCAAAGCCATTTTCTCAAGAAGATTGGATTATTTTCCCAAGTTGGTTAGTCCTGAAGTCCTAGGACAAAACCCCATGATTCTAGCTTTAGTTGTTTTGGTTATATTGAAAGACATTGTTCCCCTTCTGATATTTCAAGGACTTTGTTTTATTCATTTTATAAAACCTGTAATGATGTAAGGGCTGAGTACAAATCTCAATATTCTTATGTGTAGAGATATGTGAGACAAGTTAGTTTCTTATTTTTATATATGAAGTGAAGTTGAACTTCAAATGAAATGTTTTGAATTTTATGCTTTTATTCTATCTAATATGCTATGATAAATGCTAATGGCTTGTCTAGGACCTCTTTGAGATCAACGACGCCGGTTATGACTGGGGGTGCTCTCGGGTTGTGACAAACTTGATATCATAGTATGAAGTTGAATAATACTATGAATGATGTCTCACAAAACCATATCTACGTAGAGTCTTGTTAATAATTGTGAAGCGCCACATTTATGAAAGAGAGTCTATGTGATGCTTAGGAATTTTCACTTTTTTTATATTCTTAAGTCTTGCCTAAGAGTCTTAAATCTATGCATCCTTTCCTTCTAATCCTTTTTCTTGTGGATATAGGATATGACATATAGAAGGGCAGCCACAAGAAGGGCCTAAAAGGATATTGCGAATGAGGGAGTTCCTCCCCAAGGTAACGAAGATCCTCTTCAAGAGCAAGTTTTTCTAGGTGGCCAAGTTTCGTCAATCCTCCGGTCATGACGGATGGATAAATACAAGTGTCTTTCCTAAGATTGACTCAAGTCATGGCTACTCAAGCACAAGCCGTAACTACTCAAGATCAAGTTATGACGACACAAGCTAACTTAGAAGTTGCAACCCATGTTAATCAAAATGCTAGTACCATGGCTTCAAGTTTGAGGGATTTCACTAGGATGAAACCTACAGTGTTCTTTGGGTCCAAGGTGAATGAGATACTCAAGACTTCCTAGATGAGGTTTACAAGATCTTGTATGCTATGGGGATGAGTTCAAATGAGAAAGCTGCACTAGTCGGCTATCAACTCAAAGATGTGGCTCAAACTTTGTACAGCCATTGGAAAGACAATAGGATTTTAAGAGCGGGTCCCATAATTTGGGAAGAATTCATCAACCTTCGTCAAGGAGGTATTAGTGTTTAGGAATACTCTTTAAAATTCATCAAGTTACTAAGTATTCTTCGTCTTTGGTGTATAATCCTAGATATGAAATGATTAAGTTTGTGACGGGTGTGTCCGACGATCTTCTGAAAAAGTGTCGTGCGATAATATTTCACAGTGACATGGACCTTTCTCGTTTGATGGTGCATTCTCCAAAAGTTGAGGAGACTAAACTTAAGAAGAAAAATAGGGATGCAAATAGGGCAAGACCCTATGATGGGGGGTAATTCTAAGGGTATGCTTGAAATCCAAGACAAACTAAAATTTAAGAAGAGATTATCAAACCAAGTTCCTTCTAACTTCTACAAGGCTAACAAAGAAAGGGTACCTAACCCTAAGCGTCAAGGGGGAAAAGGTGGTAGTTCACAAAGTGAGAAAACTAATTGTGCCAAATGTGGCAAGAAGCATATGGGTAAATGTCTATTGGGTACAGACAATTGCTTTGGTTGTCAAAAGGTTGGTCTCATGGTGAGGGATTGTCCTATATCCAAGACTCAAGGAAGGGAGAGTAATCGATAACAAGTAAGTGGTCCAAATTCCAATGCTTTTTAAGAAGAACGGTTTCTATGCTCTCAAATCTAGAGGTGACCAAGAGGATTCGCCTGATGTTGTTACCGTATTGCAAGTATTTTCAATTAATGTTTATGCACTGCTAGATCCCGGTTCCACATTGTCTTTGGTAAAACCTTATTTGTCTATGAAATTTAATCTACTCCCCGCTGTTTAAGAAGAACCTTTTTTGGTTTCTACCCAGTGGGTGACTCCGTTGTTGCTAAAAGAGTCAATAGGAGTTGTCCCATATTATTGTCCAATGGAGTCACATTGGTTGATTTTTTGTAGAATTGGATATGTTTGACTTTGATGTCATATTGGGGATGGATTGGTTGCATGCTTGTTTTGATTTTATTGGTTGTGTAACAAGGGTAGTCATATTTCAATTTTCTAATGAACCCATTTTAGAATGGAAGGGGGGAAATTCAATCCCTATGGGTCAAATTATTTCATGTCTTAAATCTTGTAAGATGATTTCTAAGGGGTGTCTCTATCATATTTTGAGGGTCAAGGACCTTCTGTCCGAGGCTCCTCCATTAGAGTCGGTTCCCGTACTGAATGATTTTCCGGAAGGCTTTCTGGATGACTTGCCTAGAATTCCTCCCCAATAGGAAATAGATTTTGGAATTGATTTGTTGCCGGATACCCAACCTTATAAATTTCTTCTTACCGGATGGCTCCGGCCGAGTTGAAAAGATTTTATAGATAATGGATTTATCCAACCAAGCATATCCCCATGTGGCGCTCCAGTTTTATTTGTGAAAAATAAAGATTGGTCCCTTAGGATGTGTATTGACTACCCATAATTTAACAAGGTCACTATAACAAATAAGTACCCTCTGCTTAGAATCGATGATTTGTTTAACCATCTCCAAGGAGCAAGTTACTTTTCAAAGATTGACATGAGGTCAGGGTATCACCAACTTAGAGTTAGAGGAGTTGACATTACTAAAATAGCTTTCTGGACAAGGTATGATCATTATGAGTTTCTAGTCATGTACTTCGGTCTAACTAATGCCCCGGTGGCTTTTATAGACCTTATGAATAGGGTGTTTTGAAATTATCTTGATTTGTTTGTATTCGTTTTTATTGATGACATCTTGGTATATTCCAAAAGTGAGGATGAACACATGAGTCATTTCAGGATAGTATTGCAAGTCCTCAAGGAACACCAATTTTTTTCTAAATACAGTATGTGCGAGTTTTAGATAAGATTAGTTACTTTTCTTGGTCACAATGTTTCGGGTGCGGGTAAAGAGGTCGATTCGAAGAAAATGGAAGAGGTTAAGATTTGTCCTAGACCCCTAAGTCTCACCGATATTCAAAGCTTTTTCGGTTTAGACGGGTATTATAGGATGTTCGTTGATGGGTTTTCATCTATTGCTTCTCCATTGATGACCTTATCCCAAAGAAATTTAAGTTTGACGGGTCGCAATCTTCTGAAAAAGGCTCCCCAGAATTAAAGGATAAGCGTACCTCTACTGCGGTATTGACCTTATCGGAGGATACCGAAGGATTTGTAGTGTATTGTGATGCTTCTCGAGTAGGTTTCAGTTAAGTCCTCATCAAACATGGTAAGGTTATAGCTTATGTGTAGAGGAAACTCAAGGTGCATGAGAAGAACTATCCGACTCATGATCTTGAACTAGCGGCCAGAGTGTTTGCTTTGAAAATGTGGAGACACTATCTATATGGTAAACATGAATACGTGTTCACCGATCATAAAAGTGTCCAATATGTGTTCACTCAAAGAGAGTTAAACCTCCGGCGATGAAGGTTGCTAGAGCTTTTGAAAGACTATGATGTGAGTGTCCTGTACCATCCCGACAAAGCCCATGTAGTCGCGGATGTTTGAGTCATATGTCCATGGGTAGTGTTGCTTATGTGGAAGATGAGAAAAAGGATTTAGTCCATAATGTTCATGACGTGATGCCAAAAATATATATTTTAATCAATATTTACCTCACAATTATTATTTATATTTCTTCTGTTTGAACATGAAATTTTATGGATTGGTTCTAAATAGTGTATTTTATTTGTAGGATTAAATATGTATATACTTGAAAAAGATTGAAGCTAAAACAAATTAAAGATAGATGATTGAAGAATGAAATCAAGAAGGAAGCTTAATGGAATAAATTCAATCTAATAATGTATAAGGAAAATGTGTAGCAAATAGCTAATTGAAGATTGTTGCTGCCACGTGGCAAAAATTGAAGCAACATAAACAATTGCCAATCGACAGTGTTTACACACGAGAGGAATTCCAATTCCTTTTGTTTTTGATTTTGGATTCCTAATTTTCTTTGGACTCAATTGTTTTATTTAGGGTTTACTACACTTATAAATAATCCATACAAATAATTATTGGAGGCATGCAATTAGAAGAGAGAATCTAGCGGATGTACATTGGATGAGAAAGTCGTTAATACTTTTTAGGTTCTTTGCTTCTTCTTGCTTTCTTAGAGATTAGTAGCGAAAGAACTGATTAGATAGACCAGGGAAGGTATAAAAGCTCAGTCCACCAATTAAATTGAGGAGATTAGTACTTGCTAGTTAGTCTATATAGCTAACTGTGGTAGACGACGAGAGGTGTGCAACCCAAATCATACTATCAACCCTATAAACAAGTAATTTAACAACTAAAGTTAGTTCTAAGCCGAATATATGATACGTGAAATCCAATTTATGCTGCAGCCCTGGGATTTTCCAATTATTGTAAATAATTTTATTATTTTATGCCTCCATTCTTTTCTTTGACATTCTTAAATAGATAATTAGATTGTAATAATTTAGTAAAAAGTTAATTGACAAGTTTTTTGGGATCGATAATCTAGTTCTTTTACGAGCCACTGCATTACTTGTGCAACCACGTACACTTGCGTGTGCAATTGGGAGCAACAATTTTTTCACGCCGCAACCGGGGACTTAGAAATTAACTATTCTTCTAGGTTATACTTTTTCTTTTTATTTATTTATTTGTTGTTTTTCTTATTAGTTTTTTCCTAAAAGTTACTATTATTATTTTTATTTTTATTTTTGAACAATTTCGTACTCTTATTGATATAAATGATTGGGATAAATCGTGGTTGGGTGATGAAAGTCCTTTATGTTATATATGTGGTCATTAGTATATTCATTAGAATGGTTGTCCTTAAACTTATTGCCTTCCCCCGAACCCCTATTATGATTGTTCTATTATTTGTGATGTTCGTAGGGGCGATGAAGCAGAGAATGCAAAACAAGAGGTGCTTGAATGTGCAGACATGTTGGAGAAGGTTAATTAAAAAATAACCGAACAAGTATTTGAATGCACAAAGGAGAACAAAGAAATCATGGAACTACAATATAAGCTTGATGTTCTTCAATCAAAAATTATAATCCAAGATGAATTAGAAGATATGGGGCCCAACAAGGAGAAAGTTATAAAGAAAAAGAGATAGTGAGCCAATAATGGATACATGGACGAATTCAACTTCTAAAGATTGAAGAGTCTGTCCGTGATGAAACAACATACTTGACAACCCATCTGATCGAAGAAAGAGTTAATCTCACACAAGAAGTCATTCAATTTGGCTTAGATATTCATGACTTAGAGGCTCACTTCAACAAAAAGATTGAGGCATCTGAAGCCCAATTACCAATTGTTATGGATTATGACCAATTAGTGGATCAAAAAGAGGAATTCGAACCATTAAAATGCACCTTATTCCTTAATATTGATGCAGAGAAAGAGTGCAAAAATGAAAATGTTGTAAATAAATGTTTCTTTGGAGTTGAGTCATTTTAAATCTCATTCACAACACTTTATTATAAAATGTGTACCAATCGATAAGTGTATTGATGAGGAACAAGGCCCTTACATTCTAAAGTTTTGTAGGCCACGTAGACAAAACAACATTCCTTACTTAAGGGACAAGAAGTGCAAGATGCGACATATATTACTTGGTTCCTTCATCTTTATACCACCCTTCTTGAGAGGAGTAGAAAAATAGATGCAAAGTTAGGGGTAAAATTCACAAGTTTATAGTGGAAAGAAAAGTGGTTAATTTATTTGTGTCGTGCCGCGACGTTAATTGAGCACTTATTGGGAGGCAACCCAATTTGTAGTGTAACTTCTTATTTTTTAGTATCATTTTTTTTGTTTTTTTTACAGGTTTTGGAGAAGTCTAACTATCTAAAATTTTGAGCTAAGGAGCACGTTTGAGCTGAAGTGTGGTGTGCGTGCGAACCTTGATGAAAAATTGAGAGAACATGCTACTAGCTAGGCCTAAAGGCCTCAGAGAGTTTTCCTAACCCTTGTTTTAAATTTTGTTTGATGCTTTGGGGACATAGAATCTTTTTAAGTGTGGGGTGGGGGAATGAATTTCTAGTTTTTATTGTTTTTTTGAGTCTTTTACTTTTTTAGGATAATTTCTTGAATTTTGTTTTCGATTCTTTTTTTTGATGATAGTCCCTTTGAACCAAATGTCTTTTATTTTCTTAGGAACAAGTTTTTTTGAGAGAAAATAAAAGACCCTTTTGAGTGGTGTGATACTTGCAATTAGTTCTAATTTTTGAGTAGTACTTTCTTGTGAATGCTTGAAAAAATATTACATACTCTTTGACACCTAAGTTCATGGTCGTGACTTTGTATATAACTTATTTTATTTTGTAGTTTGTTATGATCTTAGCTCTCTTAGAAGTGGAATTGATCCATATTTATTGATAATTGTACCATGTGTGGCGAGAATTTACTTATTCCATTTTTGCATCTTAGTTTAGAACTTGTCCTACATATTATTAAACAGAAATAAACAACGATGCTTTGTTTAGGAGATGATAATAGACTTTCTTTGATATGTATGATAATTTTAGTCTTTTGAGATATTATATCAACAGTTAGCCTTTTTGAGCCTCTAGCCATTTGTTGGTAGCCATATTTTGTCCTTGACTATTTGTTGAATTCCTAGGTTTTGTACCTTGATCATTATAGCATAGACTTATTCTAATTATCAATGTTGATAAAAAGGGATGGTTAAGTGAAAATGTAATCAATGATAGCTACAAAGTGCTTTAAAAGACATGTTTGAAAGAATGTGTTGTGAAAAAAATAAACAAAAGAAGTTACCTTGATAATGGCTCTGGCCCTTCGAAGGACATTGTGAACCTTAACATATCTAAAATACATAAGTTGGGGGTGGCTATTATGAAGGAAACTAAAAAAAATTGGAACATTCTTTAGATTATGAGAATTACTGTGAAATAATTTTGGAAGAAAGGGTTGAAAATAAAGAGAAGAAAATAATGGGTGATAAAGTCTAAAATTAGAAAGTGCTTAAGGAAGTGTAAGTCAGTATTATATAGTTTTCCTACCCATACCTGAGCCTACATTACAACCCTTTAAAGTCCTATTTGATTCTATTCAAGAATGCTTAAATAAGTGGAGATGTACATAATAGGCAAGCATATGGTTCTTGGTGCATACATGTGAATTTTTTTGTGAGGCTGAGAGTTATTCTTGATATGAATTCCTTAATTTATATTCAATTTTTGAATTGAGTGTCTGGACTATTTATTTTTGTGAGGGAACTTGTTTCATGATGGATAGGTATTTTATTAGCTTTCTTTGACGATTGTAGGTGAGTAAGCTTAAATTTGATAAGTTTAAAGTCTTTCCTTGAGATTAGGGGGTTAGGTGTTTGTTAATTGTGTAGAGGCCTTGCATAATGATTGAGAAGTCTACTTGATGTTTTGAAATTGATACATGACCTAATTGTTTGTATTAACCGAAGAGATGACAGTCCTATTTTCTATTTATTTGAAATGAGCTTTAATGTTGCTCGAGGACGAGCAAAATTTTGAGCGTGGGGGTATTGATGTGAGGACAAAAATATATATTTTAATCATTATTTATCTCACATTTATTATTTATATTTGTCGTTCTTGAGCATGAATTTTATGGATTGTGCTACATAGTGTATTTCATTTGTAGGATTAAATTTGTATAAACTTGAAGAAGTTTAAAGCTTAAACGAATTACAGATAGATGATTAAAGAAGAAAATCAAGCAGACAACTTAATGGAATATATTCGATATAATAATTTAAAAGGAAAATGTGCAGCCAATAACGAATTGAAGATTGTTGCTGCCACGTGGCAGAAATTGAAGCAATAGAAACAATTGTGAGCGGACATTGTTTACACACGAGAGGAATTCCAATTCCTTTTGGTTTCGATTTTGGATTCTTAATTTGCTTTGGACTCAATTATTTTATTTAGGGTTTACTAAATCTATAAATATTCCATACAAATAATTATTGGATGTGTTCAATTATAGGAGGTAATCTAGCGGATGTACTTTGGAAGAGAAAGTCGTCAATACTTTTTTGGGTTCTTTTCTTCTTCATGTTTTCTTAAATATAAGTAGCTAAAGCCCTTTTCTGGGGCTGTATCTATGAATTTATTGTTGAATACCTGAGGCTTTATGAATTAATCTTCTCTTGTCGATTCAAATTACTTTTATATTCTTGTTTTACCATTTTATTCTTGCGCACCATAAAATAAACCTAGTGTATACTCTTGAAATTGACCATAGGAGAAATTATATAGACCAGGGAATATAGAAAGCTTGGTCCACCCATTAAATTGACGAAATAAGTGTTCAGGGATAACTCATGGAAGATAAACACCTTGGTTGGGTATAAAATAGGATTAAATATAAATGCTCGCCAGTTAGTCTATTTATCCTTGCTCAACGATGCAGTTAGATATCTAACTGGGGTAGGTGACAAGAGGTGTGTAGCTCAGATCATACTATCATCCCTATAAACCAGTAATTTGACAACTAAAGTTAGTTCTGAGACAAATATATGATATATGAAATCCAATTTATGTTGAAGCCCTGTGATTTTCCAATTATCATAAGTAATTTTATTAATTTTTTTCCTTCATTCTTTTCTTTTGGCATTGTTAAATAAATATTTAGACTAGTATAATTTAGTAAAAATAGTTAATTGATAAGTCCTTTGGAATTGATAATCTGGTTCTTTTAAGAGACACAATATTACTTGTGCGACTACGTACACTTGTGTGTGCAATTGGGAGCAACATGCATTGATTGGCCCGGTTGGAGTTAAATTAGTAGATTCTCCTAATGGACGTGTCATGATTCAACATATCTCCGAGTCCTCCTTAGTCATTGATGTGAAAGCCAAGCAACAACTTGATCCCGTCTTGATGGAGTTGAAAGACTTCGTACTTGGAAAATCCATTTAAGCTTTCTCAGAAAGGGGAAATGGGGTACTTAGGTTTCAAGGTAGATTGTGCGTTCTGGATGTGGATGACTTGACAAGAAAAATTTTGGAATAAGCCCATGGTTCACGATATTCCGTTCATCTAGGAGCCAAAAAAATATACCGCGACTTGTGGTAGATCTATTGGTTGAATGTATTGAAAAGGGATATAGCGAAGTTTGTGTCTAAATTCTTAATTGTCAACAAGTCAAGGCCGAACATCAAAGACCAGAGGGGATTGTTGTAAGATATAGCAATACTCACTTGGAAGTGGGAGGATGTCAATATGGATTTTGCTGTGGGTTTGCCTCGTAACGAAGGCAACATGATTTGATTTGGGTCATTATTCATAGGATGACCAAATCAGCCAATATTATTCCCGTCAAGGCTATATATTGGGCAGAAGATTATGCTTAATTGTATCTTCAGGAGATTGTGAGAATGCATGGGGTCCCCTCATCTATCATTTTGTATAGGGGTACTCAATTTAATTTTCATTTTTGGAAAGCATTCCAATATGGACTTGGTACGAAGGTGAAACTTAGTACCGCATTTTATCTAAAAACGAACGGTTTGGCGGAACAAACCATCCAAACCCTAGAAGATATGTTGAGGGCATGTGTTATTGACTTCAAGGGTAATTGGGATGACCATCTACCACTTATTTATTTTGCCTACAATAATAGCTATCAGTCAAGTATTGTCATGGATACATTTGAGTCTCTCGATGGGAGAAGATTTAGATCTCCGATTGGGTGGTTTGAGGTAGGTGAGTTTGCTCTAATAGGTCCTAGTGTAGTTTATGAGTCCATGGAGGAAGTCTGATTCATAAGGGATAGACTGAATACAGCCCAAAGAAAGCAAAGATCATCTGTCGACGATAGAAAGAGGGACCTTGAGTTTATGGTAGATGACTTGGTCTATTTGAAGATATCACTCATGAAAGGGGTGATGAGGTTTGGGAAAACGAGAAAACTTATTCCTTGGGATATAGGGCCATATGAGGTTTTGAAACGAGTGCTAAGTGTTTCCTATGAGTTGAAATTAGCTATTGAGTTGGCTCCGGTCTATCTGGTGTTCCATGCATCAATGCTCAAAAAGTGCATAGGTGAACCGGTGTCTATCCTTCCTGTAGAAGGTTTAAGAGTTGATGCTAAGCTTTCCTATGAAGAGGTCGCGATTGATATTTTAGACCGCAAGTGAAGAAGTTGAGGAATAAGGAATTATCTTCCACAAAGATTCTTTGGAAGAATCATCCTATGAAAAGTTGTACTTGGGAGGACGAGGCCCATATGATGGCCCGATATCCTCATCTGTTTCCTTCCTCTTATAGTCAAAATTGAGTTTAGTAGTTCCTCCTAGTTTTGGTTTATGAAGAGTCGTGTGTGTTTTGAACTTGATATAATTTTCTTTTAAGTATGTGTGCTTTTGTGAGAATTAATTTTCCACATGTGCATTAAATTTCCATGGATTATATGTTTTCATGCTTGGTAGCACTTAATATGTTGTTAGTACATTTGACTTCATGTGGTACATTAAATGAAAATGTTCAAATGTGAATTGATGAAATGATGTATTGTCTCTTTGTTGAACATCTTAAGCTATATGAGAAGGAGAAGGAAATTCCTCCTTGCATAATGTGAAATGATGAAATGTGGGCACATTGGGTGGTTGATGTAGTTCCTACCTCATTGGTGATACATAATTGTGTTTTTAGTTTTCGTGCATTATATTTCTCATGGTTCACTTGCACTCATGTGTGATGTGGATATATTGTCTTCATCAGTCATATAGAGCATGCTTTAGGTTGTCTTGATGAACAAATGTCATAGTTGTTGTCTAGTGTACAAGATGATACTCATTGAAAATTGAGAAATTACTTCCTCCTATGCTTATGTGGAATAATGAGTTTTTTGCATTTTAATGTTGTGGATTAAGTTCCCATATGAGGTGATGCCATGATTTTGTTGATATTGCTTGTTGTTGAGCTTCTAGTCTTGAGTAATTCTATTCCCTAGAAAAAGTTCAAGTGTCATTTGGGGACGAATGTTCCTAAAGCGGGGAGTAGTGAAACACCCGGGAAATCCAATGACCCAAGCTAAATCCTTGCATTATGTATACTGACATTAAAATGCTTAAAATTATGTTTGTAGAAGTAACCTAATGTAATTAAGTTTATTTGGAAGTATTAGATTCCAAACTTCAAGAAACGACCATGACATCCGGAAGATTTGTAAAATTGAACTAGTAGGTGTTCTTAGGTCTTTAGTAGGTTTGGATGTGTTTTACGGTGATTAAATTATATAAAAATGTTATAAATAAGTTAAAGTATGTGGTTAGTGTCCAAAGGTACGGTACGACACCCCAAGGGCCACCTTAAGGGTCCTAGAGGACGACCCATCTCTTGGACTAGAAAGCTTCCAAATTGCAGCAGCTACCTACGAGGCCCTTCGACAGACTGTCAAAGGAGTGACGGGGTGTAAGTCAGGCTCTTGGGTTGATACATATTCTCCTCACCAAGCATCCTCCATTTCCCCTCTCAGTCAAGAACGACGGAGGTGCAGGACAATGCATCAAACCACCTACGTCTGTAGGTGGTGGCCGTTGTTTGGGTAGTTTTCTTGAAAACTAGTTCTCAGTTAGGGGTCTTATTATGAGTTATTATTTAAATAGAGGTTGGTATAGTTTCTTAGTGAGTTAATTATATAACTAAACTTAACTATAAGACACCATCCCAAGAACCCATGTAATTCTAACTAAACACACAAATCAAAATGCAAACTCTCTCAAAACACTCTCTCAACTCAAGACTCCATCAATGAAGAAGGTCAAACTTTATTTATGTATTCAAGAACAAGACTTTTCTCCCTTAATCCTTAAGGATTATTGAGGTACGAGAACTCTTCACTCTTGGAACTCCTTTCCCAAAGAGGTTCTTCAAAATTGATTGCAATGTTGTTCCAAATTTCTAGGTTTCACTCAATTTAGTGGGTCTCCTTTTAACTTCACTTAATTAGTTTATAATTGATTAGTAATAATTGAATATGAATTTTTATGAGTGATTTGATGTATTTTTGGGTTTTTTGACCTAATTCTTTAAAGGCTCGTGAATGTTTCTCTTCTCTTAACCCTAACTTTTGAATTATGTTGTATAATGATTAGAGATGATGTAATTGAGTATGTTGTTGTTTAATTGACTATTTTTTTGATGATAATGACCTATTTTCTGGATGAATATAATGAATTTGGGATGAAGTCTTGAAAGGGTATCTTTAAGGCCATGGTATGACCTTTAAGGTTATGAACACGCTATTATGGTATTGTTTGTTTATCTTTGGTATTGTTGGTTTATATTTGTTAATGTTGATAATTTAAAGTATGAATGATGAATTTATGAATATATTATCATGGTATGAATGCGATGAATTGTGAGATGATGTTAGGTGTGCTATTGTGAAGAGCTGAAGGAAATTCCTATATACATCTTATGACTATGTTATGAAGTATTGTTTTCACATGATGTTGAGTTTTTGATGAAAAGACTTTATCATCTTATAACCTATGAGTTATTTACATATTATATGAGGGGTTAAACTTCTAATACCTATACTATGAATTGATGTTTAAGAAAGACTTAAAGACACTTCAAAAAGGGAATTTAGCTTAGCACCGAGTGAACTTGACATTGAGAGGTGTCCCTTCACAAAGGAAGCAAGGTTCACACTATATTCTCTTATGAAGTGGAAACTACAATGCTAGTTATCATAAAGTGGGTTTCTAGTAACAACCTTCTAGTTCCTTAACTATGTGCTCCCATAGGGAAACCTAGTTAGTGGATCCGCCTAGATTCTATTACAAATGTTTATATCTTACCTTGGCAAATAGGACACCCTCTTTTTTGTGTGAGGGGTTGAAATGGGATTCCATGTAGCTCACATGATCTATGTCGGTTATGGTAAATTTTATCAAATGTTTAAATGAATGAATGAAAGTAAAAAGATGAACAGTAACTAGGATTACTTAAGAGATGTTGCTTAGTATAGTTAAGGGTATGCGACTTTACCTATACAGCCNATCAAAGCTGATGATCGTAAGCTATGTCCTCCATCACGATCTCGAATGAAACTATCCATGGAATCGTGCGCCGTGTGAAACGTATATCATCGCCGTTCTTAACCGAGACTCAGGTTAAGCTCCGTCTCGGAACCTTGTGGGGTTAGGAGTAAAGCATCCCGAGGTTGGCGCATCTCGTTGAGCGTGGAGAAGCATTGGGAACCCCAATTTTTTTCTTCGGAGCCGTTTCTTTTTCCGTCCCCCCGCCCCGGCATAGCGCTTCACTTCCGGTTCTTCGGAAGAATCAACTTACGTCTCCCTTCTTCTATGATTTGGGGGAAAGGGAACCGTCTACANGAACCCCAATTTTTTTCTTCGGAGCCGTTTCTTTTTCCGTCCCCCCGCCCCGGCATAGCGCTTCGCTTCCGGTTCTTCGGAAGAATCAACTTACGTCTCCCTTCTTCATTGATTTGGGGGAAAGGGAACCGTCTACCAGTTGGGAAGCTAGACATCAAGTAAGTGGTTTGATGAGGATAACTAAGCTGACACGCCGGAGTTGGCTGCTGGCACAACAGGGTGGTGCCTTACCGCACCGCAGGCGGACGCGCGGTAGCGTTCGTGGTGGTGCTTCAGGATTCCAATGTACTGCGTCCAAGATCAGAACGAGCTTGCCGGCGGACCACTGCCGTCCCATTCTTGAGTGAGCTGGAGCGCAGCCATCTTATCCACTGAACTAGCTAGAAGCTATCGCTTCGGGTCGAAGCACTAAAAGAAAAGGACCGGGAAACGCGGCGGCATAGGAACCACGGGACCCCCTACTAGTAAAGGGAAAATGGAAGTGCGCTCCTGCGCACCAGCGGAAAAGGCCCTTTCCCTTTTTAATAATAATAAATAAGGTAAGCTTTATAGCTCCAACCTAGTCAAGGGGCTTTGATGCCCTTTGTATAGGTTGGGTTGCTGGATACGGGATCCTCGTAGTTGCTGGCGCCAAAGGGCATGACAAGGAAGTCAGAAGCTCCATACCATACCTCGTGAGAGAAGTCGTCTTTGATTCATCCCAGGGATCCAGAACAATATGCCTCGGAGTGGGAAGGAAATTACCCCGGCCATCGACCTAATGCTTTTCCATCTATCTCGTCCGAACCGAGACCATCAAAAGTGGCATAAGAGCCACCTGGATTCCATTCCTAACCAGAACTTGAATAGGAAAACAAGTGGACACACCCGCAAGGAAACCCATGAAAGGAAGTCCATTACTGAGAGAAGTGGTGATCTCGTCTTGCTTGCTGGGAGAGAGGAAGCTTCGACGGGAAACCGGCCACTAGTTACAAAGCTCCAATAAGGTATCGAGAGGGCTATCACAGTCAAGTGCGAATTTCTTACCCGAATTTGGAAACTACCCCTATACAAGTGGGTCTTGAGAGGAGTGCTAGGGTGGGTTCTTTATGTATATATGTTATGAATGAAATGTATGATGTTGGTCTTACTTGGTATTCGTGTTATTTGCTAGACTTGTTATGATGATATATGAGGTAAATGACAATGCTTGTGATCTTCTTGATAGTTTACTTGGTGTGTGTGGGGTTATGGGGCTTCTCATACACAATGCACTAGTGGACTTAATTTAGGGGTTATCAGTGAGGTCATAAGAAGTATTGATGAAATGAAAACTAAATATAAGATGTTGACTATCGTTCTATTGTGATGTTACTCATGATTTTGGATATGTCTTGTTGGTATGGACTTGTATATATGTTCTTGGAATGTGCATAAAGGCTTTTAAACTGAATATAGAATGCTTATAACCAAATTTCCCTTTGTGCATGTTTTCAAATATTTTACGTGCATATGTTTCCATACTTCGTACATTTTGTTTGTAATAACACATATCACTTTTATTTTCTAGAAAATGTAGGTTTTGGCCATTGAGGTGATAAAGGACATTTTCTCAAGAAACATGGATTGTATTCAAGTTGGTGAGTCCTCAAGTCCGAGGACAAAACTCTATGATTCTAGATTTGGTTGCTTTGCTTATATTCAAATATATTGTTTCGCTTCTCCTATTTCAAGGACTATACTATATTCGCTTTATTAGATTTGTAATGATGTAATGTCTAAGTCCCAGTTTCAATACTCTTATGTCTGAATTGCTATGTGAGATAAGTTAGTTTCTCATTTTGATATGTGAAGTGAAGTTGAACTTCAAATGAAAAGTTTAAATTTTCCACTTTTATTCTATCTAATATGCAATTATGAATGCTAAGGGCTTTTTTAAGACATCTTCAAGGTCGACGACGTCAGTTACGACTAGGGGGTGCTCTCGTGTCGTGACAATTAGAGAAGTAATGATTGCTTGTAAAGTGTTTGGCTTTATACCAAAACATAAATGTGTGAAGATATTAAGTATCTCATACATGTAATGTTAGTTTGTATGAATGTATCATTTCCAAAGAATTAATTTTTTGCAGTAATTTGTTTAAATGTGTCATGGTCAGTAATGTGTATCAGATACATGCAATACACATTAGTCATTTATATGTATCAGTTATAGTACATTATGGTTTCTTTACCAAGATGATTATTGGGTAATATTGATAAAAAATTCAAAAAATGATTTATTACTTTCTATATCTTATTACAATTAAAAAAATATTAAAGATATGTTATAGAACTTGATATATTGTAAATGATACATTATTCATTACTTATGTATCAAGTACATAAGTACTGAACATCAAACCCATTAGGTGTATATTCAACAATATTAGGGTTATGCATCAATGCAATAAAAATTTACATGATACATTGTATAAAACTTAAAGTATTGTAACATTGATGTATCAAAAATTTCATCCCACTTATAAAGGCTAATTTAAGAAAGAAAATAAATAAAATACATTGAAAATTTGTAATAAATAAAATACATTGAAAATTTGTAACTTTAATAAATATGGGCTTGAAGATATATCCTTCTTTGATTTTTCCTTCCCCAACTCAAGATTCTTCATGAAAGATGGATCCTTTCATTGTTTGAATCACTTTCAACAAAATCTTCATCGTCATAATCAAAAACACGATGTACAATATCTTGAGCAGTTGAAATTAATTGGGTAATAATAATACTAAAAGAAGAGGCACCATCCAAAAGTATAAAATATATTGAGGATGAAAACTAAAAAAAAATAAGAATGAACAGAGAGAAATAAGGAAGACGAAAACTACCTCTTCAAAAAGTTGAAATTGATTTGACTAGAAAGAAAACGATTTTGAATTTCAATTTGTAAGGAATGAATTAACTAATATATTGTAGAAGTTATAATAGGGAGAGATTGACGGGATAAATTCAGTAAAAGAAACGTAGGTTTGAAGAGTGTAAAGTTATGTCTCCAGAAGTTTTGTGTCATGACCTAGGGGTACCCTATAAGATACCGTGCTTTTCCTCTATTCCATCATAATATATGTGACGTAGTATGGCATGGTTATATGAAGTATATATAACATGGTATCGTACATTTAAGTTTAACATTTTAAATGGGTGGCAATATCAAGGAAACTAAATTTTGAATTCAAAGGGACCCCTCAAACAAAGTTCATGATTAATGAAATGGCTCAGGTATATCTTCGCCCGTTTTAAAGGTTTAAATTGGCATACCTTGTGGATAAGCCTTTAAGTGTATAACATGCTAATAATAGTGTGTTATGACACATTATAATAGCACACGGTTTGTATGTTAGTTTTTAAGTCAATAAAATTAGCGAAACTAAGGCAGCAAAAGTTAACGAAGTTTCTCTAATAATATTCTCTTAACTTTGGTCAAATGTATTGTGCGTTTTATCCCAACATATAAAAATTTAGAAGGCCTATGACCTATAATATTGAAGTCCAATGATTCTAGTTTGAAAAACATAAAACCTCGTATCCGAACAACATTGGAGTAAAAAGTTATGAGGGTCTTACTGCGTACTGCCTGGGAAGAATCTGGGTCACAATCCGGGTCGGATAAAAAATGTGGTATTTGGGTTTACTCAAAGTTTTAAGACAATTTTTTTTCACTCTCTAACCATAAAAAAAGTGTAAGAGAGGGTTCTAATTGAGTGATGCATGATGTAGGTTAGTTTTTGACGATTTCTATTATTAAAGGTTGCCCCTGTGCCGAGAAATTTGATCTCTACACGTGGCAATCCCTTTCCCTTCTATTAGGTGCATTTGGAGATAGTTTTTGAAGATATAAATTTGTATTGTTGGTGTTTGTTAAAGGTTTACACTTGGTTACCCAAGGTAATCATCGCGGGACTCTTCTATGATTTTTGTTATGAAGTTCTAGAGACATCTCATCAAGTTAGAGCCATATGATCAATATGTCGATTTAAGATCAATTATGATGTGTTTATAGGTGAATACCAGCTTTGTGTATATAGTTTTTGGGAATCTTCGGATGTAAGCAACAACTTTTCTGAAGAAACTACAACCATTCGAGCATTGATTAGAAATATATGCAAAGGCTAAGCTTCATCCCTCATTTAGCACCACTTTTTGGGAAATTCCTAAAACACCTAATGGGATATTATGCAGAGAGACCTTCAATGAAAGGCATTGGGATCTCATAATTATTTTAATCATTCTATTATTTTGATATTCAATTCGTTTAGATAAAGAGAGTATTCGACATCTATATGTCATTTTGTCGGTTTCCTTGATTATGTGTCCGCATGTATGAATTCTTATTTTTCTTTGGGTGATAAGACTTAAAATATCACGGCATACCCATATATTTGTAACCAACCTCTTTCCCCACTAAATTTATTACAAAAAGTCTTTAAAGTAACTCACGATCTTCAAAACTCTAAAACATAACTTAAATTGTTAAACTATTAGAACACTTAATTTTTGAAATACTTCTTTTATAAATTATCTAGGAACCAAGTATAGGAACTACGTAAATCACCATAAACTTTTTGTGAATATCTGCAAGATTAGGTTATCTTTTTAAAATTCGAGTTTACTTTTCCATCTTATTTGTAAGAACATATGAGGTACATAAGATGGTTACATGTCTTACGAAAGGGATTACATTGTTATGAGAACAAGACTACAAACACTCCAAGATTGGAAACATGACAATGGTAACATATAGGTGTTATAAATCCATTACATGACATGTTATGCATTCTACTCACGAGCTATAATAGATAGGTACAGGGTCTATTGCCTATATTAATATGTATGAAACAATGATGGTCACAGGTTGGTGTATATGATGTCGGTAAGCTACCGAGAAGCACCACCATTGCTAGAGTTTTGTTGGATATGTCATGCATTTACATTAATATATATGTATTCACAACATAAGATTAAACAAGCATATTATGCATGTTTTAATAGTAGAAGGCTAAATGTCAGCCATGGAGATTATCATAGATTCAATTTTGGGTGGTATCTCTACTACCCTTTTACTGTAAATATTTATGACTCTCCTTTCCCATTTAAGTACTAGTACATTTTTATTCGTACTGATCTCCCATTTCATGAGACACCACTTTTTATTTTGTGCGAGTAGGTACATGTAGGGATCCCGATCGACCTAGCCACTCGGATTCAGGTTCAGCTGTGAGTTAGTATGCTCCATCTTATCTTAGGGCTATAAGATGATGATTACTTTTGTTGTACCGTTTGGGTATAGTCGGCGCCTTGTCCTAACAATGCTAATGTCCCTCATAGAGGCTATTGTGGACACAATATTCTGGGTTTTCTTATGTATGATTCAATCTCCATCCTATAGACTTGGTATCTCTATCTCTCTTTCTATATGTGTGAGCGCGCGCACGTGTATGTGTGTGTGTGCATGCGTGTGTGTGTGCGTGTGCGTGTGTGTGTGTGAGTGAGTGTGTGCGCTTGTGTGTGTGCGTACAGTGTGCGTGTATATGTGCGCGCACGTGCGTGCGTGCGTGTGTAAGTATATATGTCTTCAGCTGTGGCCTCATCGCATATTGAGTACATCTTTATTTTTAACTTTTCTACCATTGTTTGTATGGTTTATTCTCATTCAGGTCATGATCCTCAGGGTCGAGGCTTCACTTTTTAGAGGTTGTGCTGCACAATATTTATGTCACGATCGTACCATAGTATAGTAACCCAACCAAGGGTTGGGGTCGTTTCTACAGGGAGTGGTAGTGAGAATTAGTAGAAAGGTAAAAATGCGTTCTAACTTGTCGTAGCTAAAGACAATAATGAATAAAAATATTATAAACAATGATGGAGTGATGCAAGCGCTAATTATCAATGGGGTTTTTTGTCACAAGTAGTAAAAATAACGAAATTAATAAGAGAACTAAATCAAGAGAGGAAGAATTAGAGGGATGTGACCAGAATACGGGTTAGGCTAAATTGTTGGGTACATGCTTTCGATAGGAGATTTATAGAATAATTGTGACTGGGCTAAGCTTTAAGGGGGATAATCTCTCTCTCAGAAAACTTACCCCATTTCAAATGTGTTCCTCTCAGACACCCATTTGTTGCATGAAGACCAGCCTATGCCTTAACCCACTCACTCTCTCGATTTGAGTCTGTGGGAATGAGACTAGCGCTCAACATGTCGACCCATTCCCACCGGCCATCAATTTAGTAGTATTAATTTCATGACTTCTCTCTAGAGAAAGCCAAAAACACATAATTGAACTTGTATTTGCAACTAAAAATTTATTAGGTTCATCTACAATCACTAAACAAAATTTTAATTAAACTACAATTGCAAGAAAGACCCAACAACAATCTTAACCCATATTCACAAAATTACACCCCAAGAATTGGTGTTTTAGCAAGACATATTCAAGAGGTAGAAGTTTTTACCAAAATGAGCTTGCATTCAAGTGGATATGAAGATTTGAGTCTTGTTACAACCCAAGGATAAAGAAATAAAAAGACCCAAGTCCAAATCCTTAGAGTTGAAACCCTTTTGGTCTTCAAGTTCTTCTCCCAAAATCTATCAAAAACTTAGAGCTTAAAAACTGAGATAAAAACTGAAAAAACATGATAATAATGTATTATAACAATAATGGTTCGATTTCTATGCAAAAACACTCAACAAGTATTTATAGTTTTCAAAGACTAGTGATGCAGCGGATGCTCAACGACATTAGTCGGAATAGCAGAACAAATCAGCGATTCGCCCTTTGATCACTTCATCACCGTCTTGCGCGTAGTCCACTACCTTACTTAAGACCAACATTTAGGTACGAGTGAATTATTCTCTAAAAGTATATCTATTGGAACGAGAAATATTTTGGTCCTTATTTGAACATTTTATTGAGAAGGTATTAAATCTAGTCCCTAAAAAGGTAATTGGCCCGTCCCAAAATCTATTGAGGGCCTTGAGCGGCAAAACCATTCTGCCAATTTTTTTACTAAAATATTAAAAAAAATTAAATTTTCATTTTTATCAAAATATTAACACTTTGATTGAATCATTGTTACCTATTGTTTCATAATGTATTGTATTGTATTGTAGTATATTGTACTGTATTGTATGATAGATATAATGTTTGGCTAGACTGTATTGTTTGTTGTTATTTATAACATTTTAATAGTTTGATTTGATCGTATCGTACTATATTATAATTTATAAATTTACTAAAATATGCTTAATTATTCTAGGGAAAGAGGTTGACTAGATTTAAATAATTAAGATAAAGGGTAAAATAGTATTTTGAAATATTATGTAAATATATAATTGGAAAAAGAAATTAAGTAACGATGGAAACACATCAAATTGGTTGTTCCATAAAATAGGGGTTTTCATTGTTACGTAACAATGAAATTTAACAATACAATACAAAATATTTTAAGTAACAATCAAAACAAACATTGTTGATATAGTAACAATACAATACAAAATATTTGAAGTAACAATCAAAACAAACACTGTAGATATAATAATAATATAATACAATATAATGGATAACAATAATCCAAACATAGTCTAAGCGCTAAAAATTAAAGTACAGAGAAGATAAACAAAAAGACCATCATTCTTTTACATATCTCAAAACACAACATCCGGTCGCCCTAGTTTGAGCTCTAAGATCACCATTGCAACTGATCAAGGTCGTCACTCTGACCTAATATCAACTTTTTTTTTCTTAATCTTGAGGTTCCCCTGCCCTAATCGCATCTTTTTCTTTGTATTGTTGTTGCTCTGGTCAAAACAGAATTCAATCCAAGCTTTGCTTGAAACAAAAATCTAGGTTTCTTTTTCTTTGGATCATGTTGTTGTGTTTCTTCTATATATTTTATTGATGTCGGTTTTTTTCATTGTTGTATTCAAGCTACTTTTTTTGTTGTTGCTAAATCTTGACTTTAGTCTTCCCTAATCACGTTTTTTTTTCATGTATTGTTCCCTCTGCTCAAAAACAGAATTTCACCTCAGCTTTGCTCGACATAGAATTTAAGGTTTGTTCCTCTTCTAATCGAGTTGTTGTGTTTCTTCTATATGTACTGATGTCATTTTTTCAATGTTGTATTCAAGCTACTCTTTTGTTCTTCTAGCTTAATCTTGATGTTCCTCTGCCCTAATTATATTTTTATTCTTGTATCGTTGCTGCTCTGCACAAAACAGATTCCACCCCTACTTTGCACGAAACAGAAAGACAGGTTGGTTCCTCTTCTAATCAAGTTGTTGTATTTCTTCTATATGTTCTATTGATTTCATTTTCTCATAGTTTCATTCAAGCTGCTATTTTTGTTCTTCCTCTTTTTTAATAATAAATAGGCTAATGCTTTTAAAATTTGGTCTCTTTTCTTAGACATATAATGAAAATAGTAATATACCTTAGCTTCAGTAATTTGAGTTCCTCGTTTGTATATGAAGCTTGTGTTTGGCCTCCGACATTCTTCTTGTTAGCTGAAGAACTAATGTGTTATGCCTAGTTGAGAAAAACGTTCATTCAGCTCAGACATAGTGCAAAACTGATCATCTTAATCCACAAATCTAACAAACCGGCAACTTTGTTATATGCAATATTTCTCTATCCCTTACAACCTTAATTCCATTGATTGAGGAATAGTTGGTCCTGAATATCTTCTGAAACATGTAATCTGTGAAATTACCGGCCATGTTAGCTGTAAATATATAGTATATTCAGTGATACTATTTGAATGTTTTTCACCTAAATCAAGTCGTCCCTAGTTGAGCCTAAAATTTTGCTTAATGTTATGCATCAAGGTAACACTTGTGCAATTCTTGAGAATTTTATATAGGAAGTAGAGGAGCTGGTTGATTTCCTAGGTACTTTGTAAAGTTAAAGATTTGAATCTCATTCCCCTGTAACATGATTTTTTTGGTACCATTGTATACTTGTACTTGTGCAATTCTTGTACTTTTATTTCATGAACAAATATTTCTCGCATATCCCTCAACATGGAAAACTTATTTATTTGTTAAAAATCATAAGTACTTTTTACTAACTAAAATAGGGGATTGAAAAATCACAGTATACTAACTGTATACAAACTAAATTACTTGTAGTCATCTATGCAAATGGGAAGTTGCTGTGTTCTTCAAAATAATCAGAAAAAAGGAAGTAGAATGTTGTTGGGTAAGTTTCTGGTCTATCAATACTTTTTCCTGTAACATCAATTTTCTCTGTTAGACCTGCTTGTTTGGAGCTTCCTGTACATTTAATATTAGGTGTAGTATTTGGGGAATACCAGGGGGTTGAGCAAGAAGCTTCATAGTTATTAACAAGATAACAATGTAGTAAGAGATGAGTTGTATCATCACTCAAGTAAAATCACCTGCTTGTGTTCTAATTCCATTCAGATTGTTCCGACCATACATACCATTGATGTCATTATGAAACTCAGATAGTATTTTATTTAATAATCCCAATATACAGCTATACAAGGAACCCGTTCGACATCTATGCAAAAGGGATGCTTCTGTATGCTTCAAAATAAGAAGAAAATAGAAGCAAAACATTGTTGGTCTTCAAAATAGAGTTTCGAGTCTGTCAATACTATTTCCTGAAAAATAAACTTTACTTATGTCTCAGTGGCCTTCCCTACTTTGTTTCCTCCAAATTATCTTAAACATGAGATAGTAAATGATCTGTCCCATCTTTTCTCTGTAAGACTGGCTTATTTTGAGGTTCCAATTCTGTAAAAGTTGTGTCAGTGTTAGGGAGTAATGCCTCTGAGATTGAATAGGAAGCTTTATATTTTTAAGAAAATGGATACAGTAAGAGATTAGTTCTACTGTTGGCTCAAGTTTGAAGCAGAATCACATGCTTGTAGTCTGATTCTGTTCAAACTGTTCTGATCACACATACAATTGTTGCCATTATGTAACTCAAATAATATTTATCCCAAGGATTCCTGTTAAATCCCGTGATGGTTGTAATCTCCTTCTTTTGACATCTGGATCGTTCTCATCCAATATGATGAGGTAAATGGAACACCATGAATAATACCTTTATAAAAAATAGTATACTTTTTAACTATCACGTATCAATCATAACACACATTTCTGTTTTGTGCCTCTAATTATAATAGGTTGTATGGATCTCAATAATTTTTTATCTTTTATCTTTTTTAATATAACTTTTATGTACTTTTCAAGGTACATAAAGGTACCTATTTAGTAGGCATGCAGAAGTTTTTGGATAATGATTTTCAAAAAACAGGAGAAGAATATGAAATACGATGGCCATGTGTTAAATGTTACAATACAACTTTAGGAATTTGTAAACAGTTGAGACACATTTGCAAGTGTATGGAATAATTAAGAATTATACTTTTTGGTATCACCATGGAGAACGTTTGCGCGAGCCATTTTAGAATCTCAATTTGAATTAGAATTAGAAGATGGTGATGAAGTGGATGAATGTGATAGTGAGGATGAAGTAGAAGAATTGTTGTGGGATTTATATCCTAATCCTGATGGAGGAACTACACACACTGATGGTGATGATTTGCTTGAGAAGGAATCAAATGTTGAAGCAAAAAGATTTTACAGCTTATTGAAGGATTTCGAGCAACCTCTGTATCAAAGTTCCAAAGCTTCAAAGCTATCCTCTTTTATTAAATTGCTTCACATCAAAAGTATGGGTCTTTTGAGTAATGCGTCATTTACAATGTTATTGAAAATGTTAAAAGAAGAGTTGTTGCCGGATGGAGCCCATTTTCGAGACTCATATTATTAGGCAAAGAAGATAATTAAAGAACTCGTCCTTTCTTACAACAAAATCGATGCTTGTACTAATGATTGCATGTTATATTGGAAGAAAGATAGCCAACTCGATTCTTGCAAAGTTTGTGGGGCGTGCAGATGGAAGATAGCTACACATAGATGGGAAACAAGGCATAAAAAAGGAAAAAAGATAGAATCAAAGAGCTTATGCTATTTTCCTTTAAAGCCTAGACTTCAGAGGTTGTTTATGTCTGCAAAGGCATTTACTCTTATGACATGGCATAGGGAATAAAGAGTTGATGATGGAATAATGACATACCCAACTAATTCAATGGCATGGAAGTCATTTGATGAACTTCATCCTTCATTTGCGGTTGAGTTTGACTTGGACTTGCTAGTGATGGATTTCAGCCATTCAAAAATTCAAAAACCTCACATAGCATTTGGCCCGTGGTGCTTATTCCTTATAATTTAACACCTTGGTTGTGCATGAAACAAGAAAATTTTATTTTGTTAATGCTTATTCCTAGTTTAAATGGCCCTGGAGAGGCAATTGATACATATCTTCAGCCTTTAATAGAGGAATTGAAGAAACTGTGGGAAGGTTGTATTGAGACCTATGATGTGTCAGCTAAAAAGAATTTTAAGTTGCATGTTTCTTTGTTGTGGACCATCAATGACTTTCCAGCATATAGAAATCTATCTTGATGGAGTATAAAAGGAAAATTTGCATGTACATATTGCAATAAAGACACTTCATCAACTCGATTGGTAATGGTAAGAAGGAGTGTTATATGGGTCATCGGCATTACCTTATTCATGATCACAAATGGAGGAATGAAAAGAAGTCATTTGATGGTACAGAGGAGTGAAGACCCCCGCCACAAATATGTTCAGGTATTAAGATACTTAATCAAGTGCAGGATCTTGAAGGGCTACAACTATCAAAGGATCCAAAGAAAAGGAAGAAAATATCACATGAGAATCAAAAGGATAACTGGAATAAAAAAAGTATGGTTTTTCAACTTCCATATTGGAAGAGTCTATTGTTGCGATATAATTTGGATGTTATGCATATTGAAAAAATATATGTGATAGTATTATGGGGAAAATTATGAATGTAAAAGTAAAGACCAAGGACACAATTAATACTCAGTTAGATTTGGAAGAAATGAAAATTAGGCCATAATTGCACCCTATCCATACGGAGGAGAAAATTGAAGTTCCTAATGCATGTTATACATTGTGTCCCGAAGATAAGCACAAGTTATGACTTTTCCTAAAGAATATAAAGGTTCCTAATGGATTTTCATCTAATATTTCTCAATGTGTGAACCTGAAGGTTCACAAGATATCTGGGTTGAAAGGTCATGATTGTCATGTTCTTCTACAAGATCTACTCCCTCTTGCACTTTGTGGTATGTTGTCCAAAGAAGTTTGTGAAACTCTTATTAAGCTATCTTTATTTTTTTACGTTATTGGATCAAAGGAGTTGAGAATTGATAACTTGGAACATATTGAAGCTCAAATTCCCATTACACTTTGCAAGTTAGAAAAGATCTTCCCTCCTTCATTTTTTGATGTCATGGTTCACTTACCTGTTCTTTCATCTACTGAAGCTAAGATTGCTGGACCGGTTCATTATCGATGGATATATCTGTTGAATGATGGTTATATTTTCTAAAATTTTTCATTGGTAATAGAGCGTGTTCTGAAGGTTGTATTGCAGAGGGCTACATTGCAAATGAATATGTGACCTTATGTTCAAGGTATCTACGTAGAATTGACACAAAATTTAATCGGCCTGAACGAAATTATGATGGGGGTTTAAAGCAATTTAATGGAGGTTTATCACTATTCTGTCTACCCAAAAAAACATTGGGAGCTAAAACTCTATTTGAGCTTGAAGCGGATGAACTAGACCAAGCACACATATACATATTGAGGAATTGTGATGAAGTTTAACCATATATCGAGTACGGAGAGTTATTTTATCTGTTCTCATTATTATTTTCATAGGATTATTTATTTTTTGAAATTTATGGTTAACTTCAATTTTGTAGGGAGTTTGCATAAACTCATGAGAATGCTCTCCACTTGTCCGATATAGAATGGAATCGACAATTTGTTGAATGGTTTAAAGATAGGGTGAGTAATAAATAAACATAAAACTTGATATTTTAATACTGAAATAGTAATTCTAATGTAACATCCTAATTGTGATAATAGGTTGCACAATTGCATAAAGGAGATTCTAGTCATATTATGGAAGATCTTGTCTCGCTTTAACGCGGTCCTAACCGATATTCGACGTATTCTAAAGGTTACATTGTTAATGGATATAGATTTCATATAGATTATTATGATAAAACGTTAAGGACTCAAAATTGTGGTGTTGTTGTATTAGGAGAGAATGATAGAGAAAGTGAGAACCTTGATTACTGTGGAGTTTTAACAGATGTGATTGAGTTGCAATTTGTCATAGATAGAAGAGTCACTTTATTTCGCTGTAATTGGTTTGATGTGTATGATGAAATAAAAGGGGTAAATAAAGATTTCACGGCCCGAGTCTACACCTTTGACGTGGTTGGCACTCAAAGACCATTGCTGGTCCCCAAGCGAACCCTCATCATGGCTGATTACAAGTGGAATACTAACTTAAACATGCAAAAGCTTAAAACTGAAATAAAATTCAATAAACTCAAATGATCAACTTTGAATAATACAATATATTTAGACACAAAATAGGCAACTCAAGTCTTTAAAACATTTAATAAAGTAAAAGAATTATACAGACTCCTTAACTATACTGACTATCTATGAAGCCTCTAACTGATAAAGATAGAAGTTAGGACAAGACCCACGACCTCCTAACAAAAACTGAAAAGTAATTGAAATTCTCCGAAAACAAGGAGGCTCACCATATCTAACTCGAACTCTGGGATGTATCAATGAAACTCCTATTGATGATCCTCCATACCTGTGTCTGCATCATCAAAAGATGCAGGTCAATTAACTCAGTACGTGGAATGTACGAGTATGTAAGTGGAATTCTAAAGCATAACATAAGCTTGATACTTGAATAAAAGATGGAAACATACTTACCTCTTCTCAAACTTGATACTCAAGGAATACTCAAGAATAAGACACTCAACTCAGATATTAAATACTGAACACAAAGATATGATACTCGACTATGGATACTCAACTCAATATACTTAACTTTTGATACTTAACTAAACTCATTTCGATATAAAGCATTTTAAAACAAGTGCAATAGAAACAAAAGTTGTGTAAAAACCTGATGTTAACTTACAATAATAATACCATAAAATACATATCATGCTCTCTCTCAAAGTCTACTTTTGCAATGCATGAATGAAGTCCCATCCCCTCATTCATACTAAGCAGAACCGCTTGCGGAACCATGTAATTAATAATGTGGGAGTTTTTCTAACCGACAACCATCACTATGAGCCTAAGTAATGGTACAACATATTACCCCACGTTGCAAGAGGATCATCCTACACCTTGCAATTGGTATAGGACCTCACTCAATTAAGTGGATCCACTAGCTCTCCTTACGTGACCATCTAAAAAGTATGACCCGTCAATTCCCATGGTGCATACATGGTTTAGATGGAGACTTGAGTTAATATGAACTGTTATCCCCACATTGTTGCTCAATACTACTCCCAAAATTTCCTTTAACTCATTCTTTAATTGAAACTTTCTTTTCTTTGGGTTGAGATAATTTGCTGAACCCTTAAGCTTTAAGAAGCTCCTTTTGGAATCAATGTTCCCTTTTTAGTTCAAAACTCTTTTGGGACTTCGTAGTTCCCTTTTAACTTAAATGTGAAAACATTTATAATCCTTTAGGGAATACTTAGTTCTCTTATAACTTTTGAGAAATGAACTCAACTATTGCTCTTTACTTTAACTTAAAGCTTAACTCTTAGGGAGTACTTAGTTCCTTATATTACTTTGAAGAAAGATCTTCAACTCTTTACTCTTTACTTGACTTTAGCTTTAAGTCTTTAAAACAAAGTGAAAACATTTGTGAAAGAATTTAGAAAACGTTATAACTTCACTTTGACTTTCTTCTTAACTTTCCTTGAATTGAAGTGTGGATTCAAGGTTCATGATCACATATTTATGGATGATTTCATGATTATCAACTTGGAGGGTTGATGCGGAATGATGAGCATGAACTACTCAACTCGTTAACTGAAAGGTACTTCTTAACTCAAGATTTTTCGACTTATAGGGTTCATGCGGAATTATGGACATGAACAATTCGACTTGAAGGTCTAAGTAACTAGATGGAATTCATGTATATTACTCTCTAATTCTCTTATTTAGTTCCTCAAAACTCTAGTTCAAATCAACGATGAATCTCAAAGAATTGACAATTTGTAATTAAAGACTTTCTTGAACTCTATTCTTAACTCTCTCTTGAATATGAATTATGAATTCAAAGTTATGGTTCAAGATATGAAGGATCTAGGTGATATTTTAGACTCATGAATACATACTCTTCACTTTAATACCCACTTGCTTGTGTCTTAAAAGAAGTTACTAGAAGTTGTGGAAGACTCCTCAAAAGGACTTTCTTCAAACTTTGAAAGAATTCTCAAAACACAGCTCTCAACTCTACCTTGAATTTGAATCATGAATTCAAGAATATGATCATGTTAGGACTCATTTTAATTTTTTAGAAGTAGCTTAGACTAGTAAGAATTGAAAAGGAGTGAAGGTGCACTTTAAACGAACTCAAACGGAGCTACCGGAGGAAAACTAGACTGGGCAGACGACCCTGGGGCTATGGCTGGTGTGGATCCCCAACCCTTGACGGACATAGACGGGTTTAGGGAGTTTATTCAGGTGCGCCGCGCCTGGGCCCAACCCAGAATTTCTGCCGAGCAGGTTTGCTCGTTTTCTCACCCTAAATCGCCTTATTCGATCGGTTTCTTCCCCAATCACTTGGATTCAATTGCTTAACTTGATTACACTCTAATATAAAGGAAAAAAAAAACACTAAAATCACTCAATTTTATCTCAATAAATCATCAAAACTTCAACACAACAAGATTTTGAATGAAGTCCAAGAACACCTTTGAATAACTATCAAGAACACTAATCTTTAAACATTAAGCATGAAATTTCACTGAAAAAAATACATGATTGGCGGGTGGGTGAACTAACCTAACACTATTGAAGCTTACATACCTCTTAGGGATTAGACCCATGGCAAAATTCCGCAACAAGACGCAAGAATCTCGACGAACGCTTGATCTTCTCCTCTTTTCTCTTCTTCTGTCTTCTTGCCTTTTCTTGAACTCTCAACTAAAACCCTAAGCGTATTTTTGGATTATGAAACTGAACCTAAAAGTATTTTAACCTTAAAATATGACTAGAAGCCAATTATCTTATTGGGTAAAGAAAGGACTAAAATACCCCTCACTATTTTTGGCTAACTTTTCTTAATTGGATAACCTAACTTCAAAAGGTAATATCTCACTCATCCAAACTCGAAATTTAGCAAGCTAGGCGGCTTTAGAAAGATAATTCAAGAACTTTCCAGTGGTATCTTATAGAACACCTAAATCATCCTTTACTGGGAGTTATGGTAGGTTGAAGTTGACCCAAAACTCATACTTAGCTTAACTCTCAAAATTTCAGATTTTTGTTATTCCCAATCTAATTCTTTTTGGAACTCAAGGTGCTAAATCTTTTGAAATGTCTTTAATACTTAAGAGATTTTTAATTCCCACGTGAAATATCACTCATTATGATTAACGATTCGTGTCCGAGTTCAAAAAAATTTATGGGGTATTAATAGTTTTCTCTTACTAAGGTCTACTTCTAATGGTACACTTCATGCTTAACCCAAATCCTTCGGTTCGGGTTCTATACCTCTCTATTGGAATCTCATCCCAACACTATTACTCCTTACCACCACCTTGCCCATCGCAAGAATCTACCTAATGTTTATCAACACCACATTCAATCTTAGTAATCTAACAACTCCATGGACTCCTACAAACCATATCCTTAAGAAATTCCTAACACTTGTCTTGATTTCTCATCTTATCATCTCTCCCTTAGGTCTAAAGCTGAAAAGCTATGGACCTATTCCACATCTCAAAGTGGTGTACATTCTCTTAATGCTCTTTTTTCTCTTGTGACTTAGCCACACCACTGCCCTTATCTAAAGGTGGCGTTCTCTACTACTCGCATTCATTGCAAAAACCGTCTCAATTCTTCACCCATTCTATGTCAAATCTACCATATCATATCTCAAGACTAACATCATCATCCTTTTGTTGCCATTCTTTTAGATCATAACATTCATCTCAAGTTCAAGCTTAATGTTCATTACTAAACTCGAATATAAATATGATTGCTTTCTTACTATAATATACCTCAATACTAATATTGCAATTAGTAAATTCTTACCTCTCAGTCTGCATACTAGAAATACTATCACATTCCACTTCAGAACTTAGGTACTACTAACTTACTGCGCATTATCTCTCAAATAGCTCTATCTTCCTCTAAATACCATGAGGTTCTCCTTTCAAAATTCATAAGCCTAGATTAATCTATCACATTATGAATACTCTGGCTCTTCTATATATATTCACCACTTACACTTGGTCATTACTAACACAATGATACATCATCATTACCTCCTTTCTTGCTACAACACACTCTCCTCCTATGATAGAAACTTCAGAACTCATCACTTCTTAGTCTACTCAGAAGGGAAAACTCCTCATTACTAACTTACTAGGTACATGACTATATTAATATATCTTTTCAAAACACTATTTGCCTTTCTAGGAATACTAAACCTTTGCATACTTTCCTTTACCTCTCGGCTCTTTCTCTAGTACTAAGATCTTGTAGCTTGTTCTACCTTTTCCGGTGAAAATCTTACCCAAGCTCTAAACATACTTTTTAAAAAGGACCTCAGTAGAAACATGATTTAAGTAAAAGAGTACAACTCGCTTTTAGCTCAAACGCACGATTCATATGAATATGAATGCATTTCTCTGAAATTGAACACTTAACTAACTCTTGGACTCCTCTCAAGCCCCTCTGGAGTCTCATGACTATCTCAAGATTCTTGCTAAGTACAACTCATCCATAAGGATCTTTAAAATTTAATTTTCAACCACCTCTAGTATGATGGATAGTCGAATGAGTCTGAGAATGCACGAGTTAGAATAGATCTCCATGACTTAGCTATTTTGCACGATAAGAATATGAAAAAAGAGAAACTTTTCTTAAATGTTTGTAGTCTGTCATTTATAGAAGTAATGCCCTCACAACCATAAACAAGATCCTATTGACACGGCTTCATAGGGACCTTAGGACACTTAAACCTTTGTGTTGATACCAAGTTTTTAACGACCTGAGTCTACACCCTGGACATGGCCGGCACTCAAAGACCATTGTTAATCCTCAAGCGAGCCCTCATCCTGGCTGACTATAAGCGGAAGACTAACTTAAACATGCAAAATCTTAAAAGTGAAATCAGATTTAATAAACTCAAATTAAGAACTTTGAATATTACAATATATTCAACTAGCCATAAAATAGGAAACTTAAGTCTTTAAAACATTTAATAAAATAAATGAATTATACATACTCATTAACTATACTAACTATCTATGAAGCCTCTAACTGATAAAGATAAAAGTCTGGACAAGATCCACGACCTCCTAACAAAAACTGAAAAATAAATGAAATCCTCTGGAAACAAGGAGGCTCACCATATCTAACTCGAACTCTAGGATGTATCAACGAAGTTCCTGTTAATGATCCTCTATACCTATGTCTTCATCATCAAAAGATGCATGACAGTTGGCTCAGTACGTGGAATGTACGAGTATGTAAGTGTAATTCTAAAGAATTACATAAGCTTGATACTTGAATAAAAGATGGAAACATACTTACCTCTTTTCAAGCATGAAACTCAAGGAATACTCAATAATAAGATACTTAACTCAATAAATAAAATACTGAACTCAAAGATATGATACTCGACTATGGATACTCAACTCAATATACTTAAATTTTGATACTTAATTGATCTCATTTTGATATAAAGCAGTTTAAAACAAGTGCAATATAATGAAAAGTTGTGTAAAAACATGATGTTAACTCAAGATAATAATATCATAAAATACATATCATGCTTCCTCTCAAAGTCTACTTGTGCAATGCATGAATGAATTCTCATACCCTGATTCATACTAAGCAGAGCCCCTTGAGGAACCATGTAATTACTAATGTGGGAGTTTTTCTAACCGACAACCATCACTATGAGCCTAAGTAATGGTACAACATATTACCCCACGTTGCAAGAGGATCATCCTACACCTTGCAATTGGTATAGGACCTCACTCAACTAAGTGGATCCACTAGGTCTCCTTACGTGATCATCTAAAAGGTATGACCCGTCAATTCCATGGTGAATACATGGTTTACATGGAGACTTGAGTTAATATGAACTCTCATCCCCACATCGATGCTCAATACTACTCTTGAAATGTAATTTAGCTCATTCATTAATTGAAATTTTGTTTTCTTTGGGTTGAGATAATTTGCTGAATCCTGTAGCTTTAACAAGATCCTCTTGGAATCAATATTCCCTTTTTAGTTAAAAAATCTTTTGGAACTTCTTAGTTTCTTTTTAACTTAAATGTGAAAAGATTGATAAACATTTAGGGAATACTTAATTCCCTTATAACTTTTTAGAAATGAACTCAACTCATGCTCTTTACTTAATTTAAAGCTTAACTCTCAAGGAATACTTAGTTACCTTATATTACTTTGAAGAAAGATCATCAACTCTTTACTCTTTACTCTTTACTTGACTTGAACTTTATGCCTTTAAAACAAAGTGAAAACATTTGTGAAAGACTTCAGAAAACTTTATAACTTTACTTTGACTTGTTTCTTAACTTCTAGACTTGACTCTTAACGTTCTCTGAATTGAAGTATGGATTAAAAAATTCATGATCTCATATTTTTGGATGATTTCACGATTTTCAACTTGGAGGGTTCATGCGGAGTTATGAACATGAACTACTCAACTTGAGAATTGAAAAATACTTCTTAACTCAAGATTGTTCGACTTATAGGGTTCATGTTGAATTATGAACATGAACAATTCGACTTGAAGGTATAAGTAACTAGATGGAACTCATGTATATGACTCTCTCATTCCCTTATTTACTTCCTCAGAACTCTAGTTCAAATCAGTAATGAATCTCAACGAATTCATAATTTGAACTTAAATATTTTCTTGAACTCTACTCTTAACTCTCTTTGAATTTGAATTATGAATTCAAAAGTTATGGTTCATGATATTAAGGATATAGGTGATATAGTATACTCATGAATACATATTCTTCACTTTTATACCCACTTGCTTGAGTCTTAAAAGAAGTTACTAGAAATTGTAGAAGACTTCTCAAAAGGACTTCCTTAAAAAGTTTAAAGAATTCTCAAAACATAACTCTCAACTTTACATTGAATTTGAATCATGAATTCAAGGTTATGATAATGTTAGGACTTATTTTAGGTGTTTATAAGTAGCTTAGATTAGTTAGAATCAAAAAGGAGTGAAGGTGCACTTTTAACGAACTTAAACGGAGCTACCAGAGGCAAAATGGATTGGGAAGACGACCCTGGGTCTATGGTTGGCATGGATCCAACCCTTGACGGACAGAGATGGGTTTGGGGCGCTCTGGCCGTCGTACCCCGCCAGGCCCCAACCAAGAATTTATGCCGAGCTTTTTTTCTCATTTTCTCACCTTAAATCGCCTAAATTCGAACGGTTTCCTCCCCAATCACTTGAATTCAATTACTTAACTTATTTACACTCTAGTCTACAGGAAAAACACTAGAATTACTCAATTTTATCTAAAGAAATCATCAAAACTTCAACACAACAAGATTTATAATGAACTTCAAGAACATCTTTCAATAACTCCTCAAGAACTCTAATCATTAAACTTTAAGCATGAAATTCGCTGAAAAAAATACATGATTGGTGTGTGGGTGAACTAAACCAACACTATGAAAGCTTACATACCTCTTAGAGACTAGACCATGGTAAAATTCCACAACAAGATGCAAGAATCTCGACGAACGCTTGATCTTCTCCTCTTTTCTCTTCTTGCCTCTTCTTGAACTCTCAACTAAAACCCTAAGCGTATTTTTTTTATTATGAAACTGAACCTTAAAGGATTATAACCTTAGAATATGACTAAAAAAATGAGTTAAATCTGATTGAGTAAGGAAAGGACCAAAATATTCCTCACTATTTTCAGCTAACTTTCCTTAACTGGACAACCTAACTTCAAAAGGTCATATCTCACTCATCCAAACTCGAAATTTAGCAAAAGTGGCGGCCATGGAAATATAATTCAAAGAAATTTCCAATGGTATCTTGTATCACATCTAAATAATCTTGTACTGGGAGTTATGGTCGTTTGAAGTTGACCCAAAACTCATACTTAGCTTAACTCTCAAAATTTCAATTTTTTGTTATTCCCAATCTAATTCTTTTTGGAACTCAAGGTGCTAAATGTTGTGAAATGGCTTTAATATTTAAGAAATTTTTATTTCCTTGGTCAAATCTCACTCACTATGATTAACGGTTTGAGTCCTAGTTCGAAAAAATTTCTGGGGTATTACAAAAATGAGTATGATTTTATGAGTGTTAATCCAGATAGATTCATGAAAACAAATGAATCATTTGTTTTAGCGGGCCAAACATCTCAAGTATTTTATGTTAATGATAATTCCATCAAAGGTTGGCAAGTAGTGAGGAATACTAAACCTCGTGATTCCTATGAGATGTGGAACAAATGGATGATGATATTGTAGAGTTAGAAAGTCCTTTACAAAAGAAACGTAAAAGAACTAATGAGGTGAAGTATATTTTTATGAATTAATATATTCAGTATTACACTTTATGATGACGTGATTTCTTTTATGCCTACATTTTTCGTAATTTTATTTTTTTGAATTTTGGATCTTTTTGAAGATTCAAGATGAAACCATTGAAGACTGAAAATGAGGTTGACTCGTCTATGAAGAGTACTATCAAATATAAATTTGTTGCGCCTGGTACTATTGGAATGGGACGAGGACAAGGGCTTAAATCTTTGTCTGAGAGAATAAATTTTCCAACTTAGAGTTATGTTTCTCAATCTAGTTATCTGGTTAATCGATACATCCAAGAAATTGAAAAAAGTAAGAAAATTTCCAACTAAGAGTCATGTTTCTAAAAAAATTTTCTGAAGTAGTGATAATATGATTTGTTTTCTCCATGTTGTGTAGGGAAGGAACGAGGACAACGACTTACAAACTCTACTTTGTTTACTAGTCAAGAATGACAACGATACCTAAGAACTCCATTGATCTTGAGAAAGAGAAAAAACGAATTAACTCCTCAGCTCATGCATTGACTAATCTAGGTAAGAAATACACCAAGAAGTCTAGACAAGTAATATCTATGAAAATCTTCCACATTTTAAAATTAAAGTTCAAGTTTGTGCGTAATAACTTTGAGCTATTTTTAGTTCGTTACTTTAGCACATCGTAGCTCCCCAAAGAGCAACCAACATTTCCGTCTTAAACATCTAGTTAAAGAGGAGAATGAAACATACTTGATATGCTGAAACTTGTTTTCATATTTCTTACAGTTTCTCGCTCTCAAATAGAATAAAGTATTGATAATATGATTTGTTTTCTTCATGTTGTATAGGGAAGGTCCGAGAACAAGGAATTGCAAACTCTGCTTTGTTTACTAGTAAAGGAATGCCAAAGATACCTAAGAACTCTATCGATCTAGAGCAAGAGAACAAGCAAACTATCCCCTCAGCTTATGCATCGAGTAATCTAGGTAAGTAATACACCCAAGAAGTCTATATAAGTATGATTTTTTGAAATTTGTTATGTTTTTAAATAAAAGTTCAAGTTTGTAATAACTTTGAACTATTTTCAGTTCCTCCTATTTCGTGGCTGCATCCATTTTTTTCCTCTTCTTTGTATTAATTTTTAAATTTCTCTATTTTTTTGTGTTTAAAAATCTAATACTCTCTGCAAGTACTTGTCAAATTTTTTTCAGCTTCTTCATCTCTGAAACAATATGCTAAAGTATTGGTAATATGATTTGATTTGTCATGGTCCTACAGGGAATGGGCGAGGACAAGGACCTAAAAGCCCTACTTTTTTTTTACTAGTCAAGGAATGGGAATGAACCATAACAACAACATGACTTCTGAATCTGAGGTGGGATGTATTAAAAAGAGTGGTCTTTCTGCTAATCAACATACAAAAACTCATTCTAAGAGAACAAGAGAGAATTCGACCATGTTGTCAAGAAATGCAAACAATGGATAAAATGATTCTTGAGAAAGAGGATATGCTAAACTATTGATCAGGTTATGGAACACTCTCAAACAACTGGAAAAGGTCAATTTCAATACATGTCTTATTAATTTATAAAGCTGAATTTGTTTGCTACAGTTCTTACTAAATTATGCAATGTAGGTTCATCAAATCCTACAAAGGTAAGAAGAGTTCAAGGGAGAAACATGTGCAAAGAAGTTGCTTCACTTGAAAATGGAGAAAATCTAAAAGTAATATTTTATAATAATCGAACTGTTGGAACAAATAGCATATTATTTTCAAGGCATTTAGGAAAAAATGTTCGTGATCGTAATATCTCTCCATTGGGAGTAACCTCGTGGAGTGATATTAAGCCAGAAAAGTTATGTAATATGTGGGCAGCTGTTGAGGTAACAAATTTTAACTCCATTCAAATATTTCATTAACATATTCTCTAGTTTTTCTTTCAGTTTTGCGATTTCTTTCTCTACTTTGTATTGCTTTGTCTGTTATGCTCTGTTTATTTCTTAATATTTAAATGAGAGGTGTTCCAAAAAGCAAGAAAAGTTATTGTAAATCTTTATACAATTAACATCCTAAATAAATAAGGATAGTAAAAGAACTACATCTAACAAAGTTTCCAAATCTTTTTCTCTTATTTGCTTTAAAACTATTGCTTATTGTACTAGACTATAAGAACATATCTTTTTCATTTTCTTCCTTTCCTGATTCTTCTCTCTTGGTAATAACTCAACTCATGTCTTGATTTTTACAGCACAAATTTGAGGCTATTGGCATGAATGATTATCGTGATCATATCTTGGGATGGATGAATGAGTTATGGAACAAATGGAGAGGACACTTACATGAAAAATATGTCAAGAATAAGCCCATTCAACAATCTCTCAAATATATCCCAAGGGAAGTAGACAAAAAAGCATGGGAATGGTTAATAAAGGAACATTTTACTTCTTAAAGTTTTTAGGTATGTATGCTGCTTAAGCTTATTACTAGAAACAACCTTGAAGCTTGTTTAGGCATGAGATACCTTATGTATCAATAATTTTGTTATAAATATTCTAATTAAGCTTATTGTTTCACAAAATACATGCAAGAAGTATCAGGAATGCAACAAACCGATCTAAGTTGAAGATGTTTGGTCATATTGGTAGCAAACCTATTCGAGAGATTATTTATCAAAAGGTATTGTTAAAAACTATTTTCCTTGATGAAGTATTTATGAAGTTTGTGTTATTTGATGTGTTTAACTTTGATATAAAGGGTAGAAAAGATGGAAATCCACCAGACTTGGCGACTATTTTCTTTGAGACTCGTAAGAAAGATAACAAGATTGTTGAACCTGAAGCAATTAAAAAACATGCACGTTTTGTAAATTCAATAAGTTAATATCTTGGAATTGTTATGTTTTGTAATGGAAAATGTCCTTTTACATATTTTGTAGGCTCAACTTGAGGAAATAGTTCAAGAAGATCCATCTCTATCTAGTATAGAGATTGTTGAAAAATCTTGTGGACCACAAACTCGTAGCCTTGTATTAGGATTTAGGGGTGAAGTGAAGGCGAAAGATTTGAAAGGTAGAACTTCCTCAAAGACTTAATTTTTGTCTTTGCTACTTTCAACCCGAGATGATAACCACCACTCCACTTGTTTTTTATAATTTTGTCATACTTGCCAGTATGTTAGTACAGTTCAAGAGAAACATTGAATGTTGATATAAAGAAATGTATTGACTGTTGTATTAGTACGGTCATCCTCATTTTGATTTCTAGTACTTTGATATGAAGCTTCAAATAAAAGAACAAAGGTGAGGATGGTTAGCAGATATATATGTTAATGCAAAGTAAAAATACATTCAAAAACAAAACTAAAAGGAAGTGTTCCCATAAAACAGTGAAGTTAACACAAAAGGACAGGTATTTATAATACTTAGACATTTCATCGTTTAACTGGTGGGTACTCAACTCTGCGTATCACTCGAAATCCTTAATAGTTGTAGATAAAGAGACTCTAAAATGTAATATAAAAACTCTAGGATCATTGGAACTTCCTATGTCTGACCAAATTCTTTTTTTCGTGTCATTCATTGTTAGAAAGATTTTTAAAATGAATAATATTTTCAAGAGGCCATATATACCTGATTTGAAGCTGGCTTTGAACATTTCTTTATTCATTGCGGAGGAGAGTAATGTTGGATAAGATGGAAACGAATCTTGAGCTCACAAAATGGCATATGAAACCTTCAAGAATGACACTTTACAGATTCTGAAACATACCAAGTAGCTCACTGTGGCATGAATTGGCGTACTCTGAGGACAAGGGGAGGATTAAAAAAGGTTATAGTGTGACAAATAGGCTTTGGCTCAGGTTCAAAATGTAACAGTGTTGTTTGGCATGCTCTAAAAACTATTAACCCTAAGGATCTGCAGAAAAATCCATGAACTGATGAGATTCATGACTTCCCAGTTCATGTTCCTGCAATGACGCCTCTTCAATTTCTAGCTGAATGTTTTATTTATTCTTTAGATTGTATGTCAAATGGGATACTTATCTCACCGGATTACTATTCTATGCCATACGTTCTCTTGTGGTTTATACAAAGGTGA
The DNA here is from genome assembly GCF_001406875.1 of Solanum pennellii. Lineage (NCBI taxonomy): Eukaryota > Viridiplantae > Streptophyta > Magnoliopsida > Solanales > Solanaceae > Solanum > Solanum pennellii. Next base: position 32,824,235 of record NC_028648.1, on the reverse strand, counting down.
TTCAATCGAACTCCACATTCCAGATTAAGCACACAAGGTCTGATTCTCTGGAAAAAAAGTAAAATCAACATCTCTGTCTGCATTTTTGTCAGCATTGTTTGGAGGATTGGGCAGGATTCAGATGGGGATGGAAATACACAAGATCTCTCTCCCTCTATTTCAGCTAGATTAGTCTTCATACGAGGACGAATGTTCCCAAGAGGGAGATAATGTAACACCGCGTAGCCAAAACAGACCAAAAATTAGTTTTTCAGAAAAATCTGCAGGTGCTACCAATGGTGGCATCGACGGACCGTAGCCTGAACCACGGTCCGTCCTGCACAACGGTCGATGGGATCAGAAACTCCTACAAATTTCATCCTAGAAAAATTAGTTAAGTCTTGGACGACGGACGGACTTACGGTCCGTAGGTCAAACGACGGTCCGTAGTCCATGACCGTCAATCAAGACTCCCTTCAACCACTCTATGACAAGATCTATGGATGACCATCATGGTTCGTATGTTGACCTACGGTCCCTAGGTCTGACCATAGGTGGAACATTTGCAATCAGTTAAAGGGAAATAAAGCTGGGTCAACTTAAAATGATCATACCTCTTAGCACAAAATAAATTAGGTCTCCCATGACCAACCCACAGATAGATAATTGAATTATCTTTCCATAGCCACCGACCTTGCTAAAATCAAACCTCCTAGTAAAAAAATATGCCCATTTTAGTAAAGGCCTGTTGAACAGGCCCTCACGATGGACCCAATGACGGAGCGTCAGGCGCACGACGAATCGTCAGTCCTGGCCGTCGTGAGGCTCGACAGCAACCTTCCTAGGGGTCTTTTGACCTTTCCCACTTCGTTTAAACCCTAAGTTACGTTGTTTTGACCCTAAATCATCAGATTTTAGTCAGTTTAAGCCTAGAAACATAATTAAAACATATCCAAGTCAAATCATTAAATCAAAACTTGAAAATTAGAAGCAAGAGAGGAGAAAAAACTCAAGAACCCTAGTTCAAGAACGCCACAAGCTCCAACAGTTCCATCCCCGAAACTTAAGTATTTTTCCTTGGATTTCATCACCAGGTTTGTGTGATTTCACTAGTGGGTTCCTTTCACCCATTGGGTCCTTAGTTTCAGTCACTTCTTGATTCTCTTATCATGATTAAACCTAGGGTTTCTAAAACTTTGATATAACTTCATGAATTTATTTAATATATGTTCCAAATCAGATTATCATGTTATTACTCAGATTATCGCATGAATTTCAGAACCCTAGCTATGTATTTCTTTAGTTCTTGAATTACACATGCTAGGTCATATATTTCAGACACTTCAGATACATGCCTCAGTTATAAATACATAATTACCAGATTAATTGTTGCATTCTTAAATTGCATGTTCAGTTTCGAGCTATCCAGTATTTACAGAAATTCAGATATAATCAGTTAATTTACAGAATTCATTGGGAGTAGCATAATACCGAGTTGGACTAGGGTTTAGCGTACCCAATAGTCCCAGAACTACTAGCCAAGTAGGTTGTAAGTCCCCTCTGTGGGCAATCAGTTTAGTGATCACGCCAGCATGCCTTTATACCTTTGGCAGGGTATATTGGGTCCTCTCGATGGGGCGTATACATCGGACTCCACATTTAGCTCATGTGGTTTTATTATCGGTTATTAGTAGCTCCCACAGTTCAGTCAGACTCTCTGCATTGACCATTTACCAGTATATTCAGTATTCAGTTTCAGCATGTTATAAATTGGTCATTGCATCCAGTTAGCTCAGAAATCAGCACATCACATTCAGATTATTATACTTGTTTTTGTGCTTGTTCAGTTATGTTTTATTTAAGCTTTACTCTATCCTACATGCTCAGTACCTTTCAAGTACTGACGCATACGTGCGGTACATCTTCTCATGATGTAGGTTCAGGTTCTCAACATCCAGATCACGCATAGATCGATTTCCCGATCTCTAGTTCTGCAAATTCAGTAGTGAGTCCTCATTCTCCGAGGACAATAGTCATGAGTTTCATTTCAGTCTTTAGTCATTTAGTTTCAATTTTTGCTAGATTTAGCTGGGGCTTGTCCCAGTATTTCTAGTCCAATTTAGAGGTTATTTTCAGACATAGTTAGATTCAGCTTAGTATTGAGTTAATATTTCTTTTGTATTAAACTCATTGTTTTCAAATATCTTTGTTATAGAATATGGGTATTCCCCATCTTTTCATTTTAAGTATGATTTATCTTCCGCAACAGTTTATTTTATTTAGTATGCTCATAATCATGCCAGCAGGGTTAGCTTGAGATCACTTGTGGTCCTAGGTTCCGTGTCCGCGTCTCGGGGGTAGCTCCGGGCCTGACATTCTTGGTAGTGGTATTATGAGTTGGTAGGACTAATAAATGTTAACTTATCAAATATTATTATGTGATTGAACTTACTCTATGAGAACAAAAGCAAGGCACCGAGTGGAAATGCTTGTGTTAGTAGAACTACATAAATATGACACTAGAGTAAAAAGAAACCCTTAGTATCTCTTAAGCCATGTGCCTACATGGGGTGTGTCTTTAGTTCTACCTTATGCAAGTAGAAAACCTTCCACGGTGTGTCTTATGACACCGGATTCCTTACCTAGCTAGTATGGTCTATGTCGGTTAATGCCTACTCTCATCATGTAGGATGTGCACTATAGTTATTGGATAGATTTTACAACGTGTAGGCAGTGGAATGGAACGCTATCTAAACATGGAAGGAGTAGGCTTTGAGATACTAAAGTGAGTCCCCTAGGTCTTCCAATACCATTATGTGAAGTGCCATAATTGTATGATTGACTTCTAAATGACTTATGTAATATATGTTCTATCACACTCCGAAAGACCATGACTTAGTCTAGAGCCTCACATGATTAACCAAGACTTGAAACATTGTTTCTAATCCTAAAATAATTTATTGAAATCAATTAGGAATATTTAGAGTCAAAACGTCAAGAAAAGTCCATGACGTCCGGAGACTAGTGAAATTAAGGTTAGTGTGCCTTGACATCTTTCAATGGGTTTTAGGAGTCGGAAATTAATGAAAATTGGTAGAAAGATGTTAAATACATTGAAGAGTGTGTTTAGGGTCGAAACTTTGGGGTACGACTCCCCAAGGACCACCCTAAGGGTCCTTGGAGAGGACCCTTCCATTTGACCCAAAACTGTCAAGTTGGACAGTGTGCATCCACGAGCCAAACGACGAGCCGTCATTTGATAGACACTCTATAGATGGATCCGGTTGTTGACACTTTATCATTTTCCCAAAATTTCCAAAAACACATTCTCTAAATCAAATAACGGTTTGCCAGTACGGTGTCATCATTTGATCGACCCCTCGTCGACAGGCAACCGTCATTTTAGGGTCTAGTTTCACTGCAAAATTTTTAGTTAGTTACTTAATAAGTTAGTTGGTTAGTTAGTTAATTGATGGAGGTTTAATTAAGCTAGATGAAGGACAATATAAAGAGTTAACCTCATTTAACTAACCTAACACGCCATATTTCCCAAACCCAATTCTCTCCACCTTCTCTCTACTTTCTGTCTCTATTCAAGACCACATTGAAGACCAAGATTCAAGGTGAACTAGGGCTCAAAGAATCCATCTTTTCTCCATCAATCTTCTAGGAATCCTAAGGTAGGAAGCTATTCACTCTTGGGAACCCTTTCCCTAAGTGGCTCTTCAAAGTTGGTTTCTAAAACATGTCAAAAACATGGGTTTCATTCAAATTTCGTATTTGATCTTTCAATTGGTTTTGATGTTAATTTACTTTGATTATTATCGATAGATTGTGATTTTTTTTATGGGCTAAATATTGTATTTCTTGGTATTTGACCTAGTTCTATGGAAGAAATCATGATTGAACACATTTCCGTGACCCTATGTTGTGAAGTTAGGTTGATTTGATTAGTGATGATACAATTGACTTAGTTCTTGTATATATTACTATTGCATGATGTTAATAAGTGATTTTATGGATGAATAAGGTTGGATTGATGGTAATATCTTGAAGGAGGCTTATGAAGGCTGTGTGGTAAGACTTTGTGACCTTGAATACTTTACTTCAATGATAATGGCTTATACTTGTTAATGGTATTCAATTGAAGTATTATATGTGATTAGATTAAGAAGATGATGAGATGATGAATGCGATGAAATGTCTTGACTATGTGCAATTGTGAGATCATGTTAAGGGTATGATTATACAAGGTTGAAGGTGAAACACTTGTGTGCCTTACTATGATATGACTATGATATGTTGATCTCACGAATGAAGGGTTGTTATGAAAGGAAGTTCTCATGCAATACCTAATGAGTTAATGATTATGAATATGCAAGGGGTTAGTATCCTATGGTGTATACTAAGATATGATGATTAAGTAAGGCTTAAAGACATTTCATAATGGGACTTAAGCTTATCACCGAGCAAACTAGATATGAGAGGTGTCCCTTCGCAATGTGGGAAGGTAGGTTCACAATGGATCTCATGAGGTGGAGATTACAATGCAATTGTGCATAAACAGGGTCTCTAGCATGTCTCCTAGTTCCTTTACTATGTATCTCCATAGGAATATTAGTTAGAGGATCCACCTAGAATGCTATGTTAATGTTTTTGTTCTAGCATGGCAAGTAAACCACCTTCTTTCAGTGTAGGGTTTCATGACATCAAATTCCATGTTTAGCACACATTATCTACGGTTAAGGCAACTGCTCATGAAAATAAAATGAATGAAGTAATGTAAATGGAAACTAACTAGGGTGACTTAAAGGGCTATATTTAGTGTAGGTAGGGGTATGGGACTCTACTTATACATGGCACAAGTTGACCTTGAGGGAAGTCCTAGGAGGTTGATCTTATGCACTTGTGATGTGAATGAAATGTACATGATCAGTTTACATGTGATGATCCTATATGATGTAAGTTTCATTGATGGATATTACATTGGTCTAAGTTGATGTATATGATAATGAATATGTATGGTATGAAGATATTTGAAACGTTAACATTGCTTATGATTGTTTTTTTGGTTTACTTGATAATGTGAGGTTATGGGGGTTCACATAACCATTCCACTTGTAGTCTTGGGAAGAGGTTGTGAGTAAGGGTGTTATATGTGGTGATGTTATGAACCCTTGTACATGAATTGTTAGTATAATGTTATGTTGGGGTTATTCATGTCTATATGATCTTTATATGATGTCATTCATGTTGATATGATCTTATGTTTATAATATCCATGTCGACTTGACTTTATGATGATGTTGGTCTTGTGTTGAATATGGACTTGTCTTAAGTGAGGTTATTTCTTTTGGCTTCTATATGTTCTTAATTGTGCATAAAGGCTTTTCAAAGTGACTTAGCATGGTTCTGAACAAATTTTCTTTTAAGCATGATTTAAATAGTTTTATTTGCATATGTTTTCATACTTAGTACAAGTGGTTGTACTAACCCATATTTTTTTCCTTTTCCCAAACAATGTAGGTTTTGGCCATTGAAGTACATTGAGGCTAAAAGCAAGAAGGCTTGGACTAGTTTCTCCAAGTTCTTGGTAGGTCCTCAATGTTCGGGGATGTTACCATTTCTCTGTTCTAGCTATGAAGTTGTTATCTCTAAGACATTATTTCATTCCTTTATCGTTTGAGACTAGTGATTTAAGCCTATAATGACATATTGAATTTTTAATGGCTATGTCCAATATTGTACTCCTTTTAGATGGTTTGATGTGAGATGATGTTACTAGACTATATCTTATGTATTGGTTATGTTTACTAAACGAGAAGGCTAAGTAAGCTTGAATATGCGAGGAGTGTACTAAACTCAATATATGATATGGAGAGGTCAATGTATACCTCACTATGTACAAGTTTTAAATCTTTCCGTATTTTTGACCTATGATACGTTATGACGAATGCTAAGGTCTTGTCCAAGTACTTTCTGAGGACGATGACGTTGGTTACATCTTGACAAACTTTGTATTAGAGCATGGGTTGAATAAATATTAGGATTGGTGTCTCACTAAACCACGTCTACCTAGAGTCTTTTTCATGGGTGTGAAGTGTGCCACACTTATGAATGAGAGGCTATGTCATGCGGAGGAATTCTCACCTTTTTGGTAATCTTGAAAGATGTTCCTTAAGAGCGGTAACTCTATAAGTCCTTTTCTTCTAATCCTTTTATTGTACTTATAGGCGATGACTACTAGAAGGGAAGCCGCAAGAAGGGTCAAAGAAGACATCGCTAATATGGGAGATCCTCCACAAGTCAATCAAGCTCCTCAAGGTGACCAAGCTCCAGTCATTCCTCCACCTATGACAGATGGAGAGGTAAGGTCGTCTTTTGTGACATTGTCTCAATCTATGACTACTCAATCTCAAGCTATGATGGCTCAAGAAAATCAGGAAGTTGGGCTCCATATTCAACAAAATTCTAGTACCATGGCTTCTCGCTTGGGCAACTTCACTAGGATGAACCTTCTAATGTTATTTGGGTCAAAGGTGGATGAAGACCCCCGAGACTTCCGTGATGATATCTACAAATTCTTATTTTCTATGGGGTTGAATTCAATCGAGAAGGCAAATCTATCCCCTTATCAACTCAAAGATGTGGCTCAAACTTGATATATCCAATGGAGAGACAATAGGCCTTTGAGAGGTGGTCTCGTGACTTGGGAGATCTTTAAGAGGGGTTTTCTTGATAGGTTCTTCCTAAGGGAGAAGAGGGATGATAAAGTTGAAGAATTCATCAACCTTCGTCAAGGAAGTATGAATGTGCTAGACTACTCTTTGAAGTTCACTAAATTGTATAAGTATTCCCCTTCCTTGGTGTTTAACCCAAAGGATGAGATGAGTCGCTTTGCTACGGGAGTGTTCGATGATAAGAAGGTTGAAGAGTGTCATTTGGCGATGCTCCATGACAACATGGATATTTCTGGTTTGATGGTGCATGCTCAACAAGTGGAAGAGACTAGTCTTAAGAGGAAGGTTAAGGATGCTAAGAGGGCAAAGTCTTATGAAGATTGTTCTTTTAAGGGTAGGTTGGATATCCAAGACAAGCCTAGATTCAAGAAGAGGTTATCCAACAAAGTTCATTCTAAGTTTACCAAGGCTTGTGATAATTGGGTGTCTAACCCTAAGCCTAAACGGGAAGAGGTACTAATTCACAAAGCATGTGTGTGAATTCTTTGTTAGGACGGATAATTGCTTTGGTTGTGGTAAGAGTGACCACAAGGTTAGGGATTGTCCAAATGTAAGGGGCCAAGAGAAGGAGAGTGCTCAAGCTCAAGCAAGTAGTTCTAATTCCGATGTTCCAAGGAAGAATCGTTTTTATGCTCTCAGTTTTAGGGGTGAACAAGAGAGTTCCCCAATGGGGTGATCGGTATGTTACAAGTCTTTAAAATTAATGCTTATTATTTACTTGATCCCGGTGCTACACTATCTTTTTTTTACTCCTTTGGTAGCTTGAAAGTTTGATATATTGCCTGATATCTTGATTGAACAATTTTTGGTTACTACCCCGTGGGTGACTCAGTTATTGCTAAAAGAGTCAATAGGAACTTTCCTATAGTTTTGCCCAATAGAAGTACTTCGGTTGACTTGATATAACTTGATATGGTTTATTTTGACGTCATCTTGGGAATGGATTGGTTGCATGCTTGTTTTGCTTCCATAGATTGTAGAACGAGGATGGTTAATTTCAATTTTTCACATGAACCCGTTTTAGAGTGGAAGGGGGGAATTCAATTCCTAGAGGTCATATCATTTCTTGTTTAAAAGCTTATAAAATGATCTCTAAAGGGTGTATAAAACATATTGTAAGGGTAAGGGATTTAGACTTCGAAACTCCTCCTCTAGAGTCGGTCCCCGTAGTGAAGGATATTCCGGAAGTCTTTCCCGATGACTTGCCCAAAATTCCTCTCAAACGAGAAATTGATTTTGGCATTGAATTATTACCTTATATGAACACCATTTTAGTTCCTCTTTATCGGATGGCTCCAGCCTAATTGAAAGAGTTGAAGGCTCAACACAAAGACTTACTAAAAAAACACTTCATTCGACCTAGTATTTCTCCATGAGGTTGCTCTGGTGTTGTTTGTGAAAAAGAATGATGGGTCCCTTTGGATGTGTATTGATTATCGTTAGCTCAATAAACTCACCATAAAGAACAAGTATCCTCTCCCTAGGATAAATGACTTATTTGATCAACTCCAAGGGGCAAGCTACTTTACGAAAATTGATTTGAGGTCGGGATACACACCAACTAAGATTGAGAGGTGAAGATATTCCCAAAAAAGCTTTTCGAACTAGGTGTGGTTTTATGAGTTCCTAGTCATGTCATTTGGGTTAACCAATGCCTCAGTTGCTTTCATGGACCTAATGAATAGAGTGTTCCGAAATTACCTTGATGTCTTTGTGATTGTCTTTATTGATGATATCTTAGTATATTCTAAGACTGAGATGAGAATATGGGTCATTTTAGGATGGTATTGCAAGTCCTTAAGGGACACCAAATCTTTGCTAAGTATAACAAGTGTGAGTTTTGGTTTAGATCGGTTCCGTTTCTTCATCATATAATCTCTATTGAGGGTGTAGAGGTCGATCCAAGAAAGATGGAAGCGGTTAAGAATTTTCCTAGACCATTGGCTCCAACCGATATAAGAAGTTTCTTGGTTCTATCTGGGTACTATAGAAGGTTTGTCCATGGGTTTGCGTCTATTGCATTTCCTTTGACAATATTAACTCAAAAGAAGGTGAAATTTGTGTGGTCGGAGTCTTGTGAAAGAAGCGTCCCAGATTTCAAAGATAGGCTTACCTCCGCTCCGGTATTGACCTTACCGAAGGGTACCAAAGGTTTTGTGGTGTATTATGACACTTCTCGAGTAGGTTTGGGTTGTGTCCTTATGAAACATGAGAAGGTGATATCATATGCCTCTAGGCAACTCAAGGTTAATGAGAAGAATTACCAAACTCATGATATTGAATTAGCGGCGTGGTGCTTGCCTTAAAAATATGGAGGCATTATCTCTATGGGTACATGTAGATGTATATACCAACCACAAGAGTCTTTAATAAGTGTTTACTCAAAAGAAGTCAAATCTCTGACAATGAATATGGTTAGATTTATTGAAAGATTACGCCATGAGTGTTCTTTACCACCCCGTTAAGTCAAATATGGTTGAGGATGCCCTAAGTCGTATGACTATCAGTAGTGTGTCTCATGTTGAAGAATCCAAAAAGACCTAGTGAAAGATGTTCATAGGTTGGTCCAATTGGATGTTCGGTTGGAAGATTATCCTAATGGTGGTTTTATGGTCTATCATAACGCTGAATCGTCTTTAGTAGTTGAGGAGAAGTCTAAGCAACACCTTGACCCATCATATATGGAGTTCAAGGATTCGGTTCTTGCTAAGCTTAATGAGTCATTCTCCCAAGGGGCGCATGGTGTGCTTAGGTACCAAGGTAGGTTTTGTGTGCCAAATGTTGATGATTTGAGAAAGCGAATTTTGGAGGAAGCTCATGGTTCCTAATATTCTATTCATCCAGATGCCACAAAAATGTATTGAGACCGTTAAGAGGTTTATTGGTGGGAAGGCTTAAAGGGACATAGCGAAATTTTTGGCTAGGTTTCCAAATTACGAACAATTAAAGGCTGAGCTTCAAAAGTCGGGTGGCTTACTCCAAGAAATGCAAGTTCACGCTTGGAAGTGGAAAACATTAATATGGACTTCGAAGTGGGTTTTTGATATAGCGTGGTTTCACGGTATTTTTAATGCTTTTTCCTTAAGTTTAGTGTGTGTCCAAAAGCCTTTTTGTATTGATTTTTATGTAAGTTTCTCCTTATTTGCAGGAAATCTGTCCTTGGATAAACGCGGAAGTTTTTGGGCGAGAAATGCAGAAGAGACCACCTACGCAGCTTGTGACGGTCCGTCGAGCTTGTGACAATCCGTAGGTGGCATCGTAGTGAAGATGCTGAAGGAAGATGGGGAAGTCTGACCTAGTGTGGGATTACGGATGTCCATGACGGACCGTCATAGCCACGATGGTCTGTCATACTGGTTCATCGTGATGATCAGAGAGTAGTCCAAGTAACCAAATTCCAAGAAGTTTAAGTATTATGGAACGGCTAACCTCGATGGTCCGTCGTGCTTGGAATGGTCCGTCATACCTGCCGTTGATGGTAATGAAGAAAGGAGCAGAAGATTTTGTGAAGTATGGGGTGACGGAGGCAATAACGGCCCGTCGTGACTACGACGGTCCGTCGATCCAGACGCGTTTTGTCAGATTTTCAGTAATTAGAATCCTTCTTTTATTAGGTTTTTGTTTTTATTATAAATAGTTCAAAAAACCTCGGTTTGGGGGTTAGACTTTTTGATAGTAGATTTTTATATAGGAGACTTTTTGATAGTTAAACTTTTGGATAATATTTAGTTCTCTTGTTCAAGTATTGAAGGATTAATTTTAGTAATTGATACACTTTTTATGGAATTGATTGTTGGTGCTTTTGTTGATTAATCAAGTGAACTTCTGGATTTTGTTCTTTCTCATCGAAGTAAGTGCATAAATTCTTATATTAAATATATGAATAGTGTGATTATGACCATGGGTAACTAAACTCCATAACTAGGGTTGTGGGAACCATTGGTGAATAATGAGGTAAAACCTAACTAAAATAGCAATTCTAGAATAGTGTCTTGCATGTATTGATAATTCTTTCGTTTAGTAGTCTTTTTAACGGATGGCCAACGTTAGAAGTCGCCTTAATGCTACTCGTCATACCAAGGAGGTAGATAATAGGAAAATAATTATCAACATAGATTTAGTGTATACTATCTAATAGGCTAGTGTCGATTGGTACGAGGTAATAACTTAGTCAAATATCGAATACAATGCTTAATATGAGGTAAAGGTAAGGGTTGGTATAGCAACACACATAGCCGGACCAAGGTGCGGAGTGAAATTTTCTAGATGCCGGACCAAAGATTTAGAGATACATAACTTATCACTTTACATGCAAGATACTAGGAAAGAATTGTTACAGTTAGAATTATCAAGTTAGGAACCTGTGGGGAACACTTAAGCCCTAGTTACTTTTATTAATTGATTAAGCTCCAAGATTTGAATCTATTAGTTGTTTACTTTAATCTAGTTAATTATTTTCATTAATTTAGAAATAAACCCCCCCCCCCCTTTATTGTTTATTATTTTCTATGGAAATAGTTGACTAAATAATAGTAATAATAGAATAAAGTTAAGTCTGAACTATTTTTTCCTCGTGGGATCGACCCCAACCTCATTAGTGGGGTTATTTACTTGATACGACCGCTTTACTTCTTATTTAAGAAGTAAGTTTGAGCATATCAAATTTTGGCGCCACTGCCGGGAAAAGTAGCTTTTAGACTAACTTAAACTTATTACTAAAGTTTAGTCAATATTTTTTTAATTTTACCTTTTTTATTGTTTTTGATTCTTGCAGAACTATCTTTCTTATATGCCAAATACACGAAGAGGAAGAGAACCTTTATTTCCCTACGATCACGAATCAGAGCGTACATTATGCAATATGAATCGAAACTTGCGTATTAACGATGATGATCCCAACCAGAATATCCCAGCTCCAGTTGATGGTCATGGTCAGTTACTACTCGATGATCCTGGTGAAAATCAACAGAGGGGACAAAGTCCCTCTCCACGTCCTCAAGAATACTGCAGAGGCTATGACAACATAGAAGACTCCGATGGGCCACTTGTCTTGTCCCCTCTACCACCAGGCCACACCTTTGTGGTAACTAGTAGCCTGATGCAAATGCTCACTGCCAGAGGTTTGTTTTCAGGGCTACCTTCTGAGGACCCACATGCCCATATAGCTAAGGTAAGGGCAGTGTGTAAAAGTTGTGTAGGGAGGCCTTATTTGGATTTAGATGTAATAGGGCTAAGAGTATTTCCTCTCTCACTTACAAGAGAGGCTGCTATTTGGTTCACTGAGCTCCCTTATAACTCAATTTTCACTTGAAACCAACTAAGGGACATTTTCTTAGCACGTTACTACCCGGTCTCCAAGAAACTAAATCACAAAGAAAGAGTGAACAACTTTGTGGCACTACAAGGCGAGTCAGTTAGCAATTCTTGGGATAGATTCACCTCATTTTTTAGAAGTGTCCCCAATCACCGCATGGATGATGAGTCGCTGAAGGAATACTTCTATTGGGGACAGGATGATAATAATAAAGCGATTTGGATACTATAGTGGGTGGTTCTTATGGGGAGTGTTCTTATGCCGAGATTGTCGAAAACATAGAGAAAATCTCTCGAAATGATAAAGCTTAGAGTACTAGGAAGTCAGATACTGGAAAAAATACCTTCGCAATACAATTCACACACAACCCAGCCACAGATGAGATTCGTGAAGAGATGGCTCAGATGAGATTTAAGCTTGGGTTGGTATTAAAACATGTCACTTGGGTGCAGAAAAGATAAATGCAGTTAACTACTTGTCTAAACCACCACCACCAAATGATTAATGTTATTATGAGGAGGATTCCTATGCGGTAAATGAGCAGACAGGGGGTTTTCGACCGAGTTCCCAAAGTTCAAATCAGGAGAATTGGCGCCAAGGTCAAGAAAACCAAGGTCTGATCTATTGTAACTATAATCGTGAGGGTCATTATGTACGGGATGGAAATTACAACCGCGACAACAACTTCAACAGGGGTAACTATGGTAACAGAAATGATAGGAATAGGCCCTATGTTCCTCCTCAAAATCGTGAAGTTACTCCTAGGGATGGTGGAGGTAGTATGGCGCGAGTTGAGGATATGTTGCACAAAATTATAAGGAGATTCGATGCTAGTGATGAGCACATTAAAGAGTTAAGGAGTGATTTAGTGGGTATTGGGCAGAAAGTCGATACACATGCCATATCGATTAAGGAGCTTGAGTTGCAAATGGCCCAATTATCTGCAACTGTGAACACACAGCAACCGGGCACTCTTCCTAGCAACACTGTCCAAAATCCAAAAAATGATGGACACTATATGGGAATCACTACTCGCGGTGGTAAGCAAACCATTGACCCACCTATGCCGTCTAATGAGGAAAATGTGATAAAATATAATGATAAAGTGGTAAAGATTAGTGGTGAACTAGGAGATAACACTGGAAAAGATGCTAAAATGCCTAAAAAGGTAACTCCCATGCCTAGACCCCCCCCCCTCATTTCCTTAGAGATTAGTGAAAAAGACTGAGGATGGTAAATATCGGCATCATATAACAATGTTGAAGCAGCTTTCTATCGATGTCCCTTTGGTAGAAGCTTTAGAACAAATGCTCGGTTATGCCAACTTTATGAAAGATCTGGTTACAAAGAAAAGATCGGTCACTTTTGAAGATGATGATAGAATGCAGCATTGTAGTGCTATTGCTACAAGATCTCTGGTACAAAAGAGAGAAGATCCAGGTGCGTTCACTATTCCTTGTATAGTCGGGTTATTACATTTTGCGAAAGCATATGTGATTTGGGGGCAAGCATAAATCTCATGCCCCTCCCTATTTACAAGAAGTTGGGTTTGGGTGATCCAAAGCCCACTACAATGCGGCTATATATGGCCGATCGAACAGTAAAAGGCCTATAGGGATACTCCACGATGTGCAACTGAAAGTGGAGTCGTTCATATTTCCGGCAGATTTTGTTATTCTTGATTGTGAAGTCGATTTTGAAGTGTCTATTATTCTTGGGAGGCCATTCCTTGCTATGGGTAGAGCCTTAGTTGATATGGAAAATGGGTAGATGAAATTTTGGTTGAACAATGAAGAAGTAACCTTCAACATATGTAGGTCCATGAGGCAGAGTGATGAGCTCCAATCGGTATCTGTTATACCCTACAAAGAAAAGATGAAGAAGTACCATGACCTAAAAATTGAAAAACGAGAGTTTATGGTTGGGGATTTGGTGCTTTTATACAATTCTAGGTTGCGCTTGTTTTCGGCCAAGCTCAAGTCCAAATGGACTGGCCCTTACTTGGTTCCCAACTATGCCCTCATGGAGCAGTTGACTTGGAAACCAAGGAGGGTGTGCGGTTTAAGGTTAATGGACAACGAACAAAAATCCATTTTAGGCATGCTGAATCGGTGGATAGAGTGATCGAGGCATACCATCTTGATGAAGTCTGAGTAATCAAGTGTCCTCAGTCGTGCCGCGATGTTAAATCAGGCGCTGCTTGGGAGGCAACCCAATACTTATAGTTTTCTTTCTAGTAATGTTAGCATTTTCTACTAATGTGTTTTAAATTTACAGGTAGCACATCACCAAGAAATTCTACAGCAAATCACTCCGCAACATTCACTGACGAATACATCGACGGACCATCAAGCTTGCGACGGACCGTCACATGAATCCATCGTGCCAGGTACGCTTTTCATTTATTTTCAAAATTAGGGCACACGCGACGGAACCCATGATGGACCGTCGCATCTGCGACGGACCATCATCAGGGAATCGTTGCGTCATTAACTAGCATTCCCGACCCGACCCGGATGGGGAATTTTACAATTTTCTTCCTTTAAAACCCCTCACCCCTTCATTTGAACGATTTCTTTCCCTCTTTCTCCCATTCCCTCCCTTTCAAACTTCCAACTTCCTACATCTCTTTCAACTGATCACTTCCTCGAATCCCAAATTCCGGAAATCTTCTTTCTACTGGTCAGAGTCTGCTGCTGTGGTTCTGCTCTTGATAACCAAGTGCCTCACTTGCTTGTTTTTATCCTCCTCAAGTATGTGTCTCTGATCTCTACCCATTTACATTGCATTTTTGTTTTTCAATAACTATTAGCCTATTTCTTTTTGGTGGGTCTTCATTCTTTGATCCAATTTTGTCTGACCTAGGTTGAGAATCCTCGAATTTCCTTGTTAAAACTCGAGAAATTAGTGCTTTAGCCTTGATAGTTTGCTAGGTATTTGGGTTAGAAACATGTAGGTTAACACTAAGTATTCCATTTGAGTCATAAGGGGATGATTGTGGCATCCTCAGTTCAGTCACTGAATGACAGAACGAGACCCCGATGAAGGACCATCGTATCCACGACGGACCGTCATAGGGTCTGTTACAATACCCCACTATTCATTTTCTCTAAGTGTCCACCAACGGACACATGCGACGGACCGTCGTTACCACGACGGTCCGTCCTGCACAATCATCATAGTTGTCAGAGACCCTTCTCCTAAGGGTCTCCAACTTTTTCTAAGTGTCCTCTGACGTACATATAAGACGGACCGCCATTAACACGACGGTCCGTCCTGCACAACCGTCATGATTGTCAGAGACCCTTGTCCAAAGGGTCTCCATTTTTTTCAAGTGTCCTCTGATGGACATCTACAATGGACCGTCACACCCTCAACGGTCCGTCCTGCACAACCATTCTGGTTGTCAGAGACCCTATTCCTAAGGGTCTCCAACTTTTTCTAAGTGTCCTCTGACGGACATCTAAGACGAACCATCATTAACACGACGGTTTGTCCTGCATAACCGTCATGGTTTTCAGAGACCCTTGTCCTTAGGGTCTCCATTTTTTTCAAAGTGTCCTCTGACGGAAATCTACGATGGAACGTCATACCCTAGATGGTCCGTCCTGCACAACCGTCATGACGGTCAGAGACCCCTCTCCTAAGGGTCTCCATACGTTTTCTAAGTGCCCCACGATGGACATCGACGACGGACCATCATTATCACGACGGTCCGTCCTGCTTATCTGTCATAACTGTCAGAGATTTTCCTTCAGGGGTCTCCACATACACATAGTTGAAGTAAAACATGACGGACCCCATGACGGTCCGTCATACTAACGACGAGCTGTCACCAGGTACGTCGTGTTTCACTATTACTATAGAGATGTCATTACAGCTTTGCTCTTGTGTTTATTTTGTGTCGTTTTTGCTTGTCTTGTTTGCTCCTTCTAGTACTAATAATTATTCTTTACAGGTACTATCTCTAATGGTACCAAAACAAGATCGAGTTTACGCACGTGGGCATTCAAAGTTTGTCGCCCTATCTTCTCGACTTGTTATAGGCTCTGATGATGAGCATGATCCCGAGTACGTTCCCCCAGGCACTGCCACTCCAGCACGAGCTACACGTGCAACCAGAGTAACGCCCTAAATGGTGGCATTCGGCATAGTCACTGCCTCCCAGTCTGATGAGGACCGCACACTGACCGGCACACCTTCTGGGTCAGCTACACAAGAAGAAGGAGCGTGTGGTTCCTTAGGAGTTTCATGGTCGGAGGAAGACTCCGGGTCCGCAGAAGTCCCTGCACCCGCCACAGCTGCACAGTTTGCCGTCTGATGAGGCTGATAGTCCTGATTCCACTCCAGGATCACCGACTGGTGCTGTCACCCCGGTTGCCGACCAGCCTAACTGGTGGTGTGTCGTTGGGCAATACCAAGTGTATTCAGATGCCAAGTTTCTAAATGATAAAGGCGTCATGACACGGACCCTTACAATGGAGAGACGGGTCCTTACGGGGAGTCTCCCCACCATGCCAGATATCCACAATCTCTTCACCAGACACCGGCTAGAGTGGACAGCTCGTTCATTGGGCCTCTATAGTATGGAGTTGGTCCTAGAGTTTTATGCCTCTTATGTGGCTACTCTTTGATCACAGATCGATAGGCGGGCTGCCCCCGCCAAACAGGCCCCACTTGGGAACGTTAGAGTACGTGGCATACAGGTCGACATCTCCCTACCAACCATCCTCCGGTATTTGTACGGCGAGGATGTTGATGCCAACAGGACCCCTCTCGCCGCCAAGTTCGACTACCGGTGGAAAATTGTTAAAGATGGCCAATTCTTACGTGAGCCATCGTTGAGAGAGACCACCAAAAGGTGGATGGCCCTGCACTTATCTATTGATGGAGAGGGTGCCGACTGGGTAACGGAGCTAAAGGGAGCCATCAGGAAGGCTAACTTGACCTTCACAGCTAAGTTTTTATGGTTGATTGTCTGCTACTGCCTTTCCCCCACGGCTGCTGATAATATAGTTACATGGGATCGCGCAGTTCTTGTGGCGGCGATGATAGCCGGGTTTGAGGTGGACTTTGCTTGGCTTCTACAGGCGGTCATGCATGAGAGGGATTTCAAGGTCATCACTACTTACCCTTTTCTGTGCATGATATTTTCCTTATGCAGGTCCGCAGGTGTGCCCATCTGGCACATTGATCAGCTCAAGACTACGCTGGGCAGTGGTTATATCGGCCTCATCAAGGATGAGGCCAATGAGTTGGTTCCACGCAAAGGGCCCCGTCCAAAGTTGCCTCCACTTGGTGAAAATATGGCTGATACGGTAGCACATGCTCGAATAGATACTCAGGCTACTTCAGCGACCACTGACACTACCCTGGTCAAGTCTATCCCGGTAGTAGCACTGCCCCTAGCTCCTCTCGCTCAGCCCCTTTGCCCGCTCTGGTCCCGCTTACTGATGGCCACAATTCTGCATCACATTCAGCCTTGGATGCAGTGGTCTATTGCTGAGGCGGAGGAGCGCTTGGAGCGTAAAATGGCACAGCACACAGAGCGGAATATCGCTGAGGTTCATAAGCGCTTAGACGCTTTTGAGTTGCGGGTGCTAGCCCGGCCAGCCCCTCCGATGGACGTGTGGACCCTTCAGGCTGCGGTTGAGAGTCTGCGAGCAGATATTGATATGATCCAAGAGGCTAGGGTGCCTGAGTCTGAGGCCCGCAGAGCCTGCTGAGAACACAGTGTTGGCGACTTTATTCGCCACTTCTGAGATTCCACCACCTCCCCCTCGAGAGCATGCCAAGAGGCGTAGGGGTCGAGAGGAGGATGAGGCTAGATCAAGGAAGAAGGAGCGTCATGAGATGGAGGCTACGAGGAGAGTCTCGATTGCTGATGAGGAGGCACGTCAGATCAGGGCTGTAGAGTCAGTTGTTGGGGCATCTAGCTCCAGAGATGGAGACAGCGGCAGGCACTACTGATAGTGTTGTTGCTGATGAGGACACTACTGAGGGTGTCCAGACTACATAGGTAGTGGGTTCTGGGGAACCGGACCCACCAGCTTGCGGATCACCGGCGCTTGGCGCCCTAGGTTTACTTCACCTACCACTCTCGTATTTCAGTTTTTTTTATGCATTGAGGACAATTGCATATCTTTTTGTTGGGGTGGGGTAAATTGAAAGTGAGTACTAGGGTGAAGTCTGAGTAGCCCAATTCACGATCCTCTTTTGGAGTTTTCTTGCCTGTGCTCTTTTTCCCCAAGAGATTGATTATTTTTATTGTTGAACCGGCATGTCTACATCTTGTGTACATAGTATAACTCTGAAGCATGATGGCTAAAACAAAAATAATATCCTGATGTAATGAAAATGATGCATGGCTAGGCAGAGTAATTGATAAATGTGTGGCTCTAAGCATGACATAGAGATACACTACTGCATGACCCTAAGTGTAACACTCGATCTAGGTGTTTGATCATCTGGTAGAGTAATGAGATGTCAAGTGTGTGTGAGTTTTGAATAGTCCACTATTTGTACTGAGCAAGAACTTACCTGGTTAGTCCGGGTAAAAGTAAGTTGTAATAGACAATTAGGAAAGAACCATAGGCCCTTGTTCAATATAGCCAATTTTTAGCCTAGATGAAAAAAACGAATGAAATTGATCCATCTTTTATCCAAATGATTTGAGCTTAGAATAGACCTTTCTTTTTCACCTCAACTGATCTTTTCTGGAATTAAGGTGTTGGCTCTGGTCCCTCCTTGGACATGTGCACCTCAGCTTATGCCATAAGTTGAGCGTGGCTAATGCAGTAAACAACCTTTTTGTGGCCCTGACCCAACTTCGGGTATTGTGTACTTTGACTCATGGCAAAGCCATGAGTTGAGGGTGGCTATTATGAAGAATGCTCTGGAAAGTGGGGTTGAAAGAACAAAGAGAGAGAAAGAACAAAAGTAAAGTGACTCAAGAACCAGTTGAAAGAAAAGTGAAATTAAAAAAATATAATAAATACAAGCAAGAAAAGAAAAGAGTCACTTACACAAATGAAGAAAGAAGGGTAAATAGCAAGGTGAAAGAATATGAGAAATTGGGCGAAATAAAACGATAAAAAGTGGTACGCTTAGCCGGTATGTCAAGGAGGGAAAAAAGTCACTAAAGTATACCTAAATATACCCTACCTGAACCTGAGCCTATGTTACAAGCTAAGAAAGTCCTATCGTGATCCTAAGAGTTGTATGTCGAACTTAAAGCAGCGAAAATAAGGGCAAACTTATGGCAATATGTATGAATGAGTTGTGAATTTGTTCTGAGAATGAGTGTTGAATAGTAATCCTTATACTCAAACTGAAATCATTGTGTGAAAAATGAGGATGTTATTTTGAAGTGAGGACACTAGTTGCAATACCAGAAATATTAGCACCTCGGTGAGAAATTGAAGAGGATAGGTGTCAGTGCGTGGTGAATCTGTGTCATGGTCTGGTTCCACATAATTCAAGCCTAATAGTGATAACATGCATAAACATGATGAGATTGATTGGGATTGATAGCCAAATGATTGTGAAAGCTAAAATATGGATACTATTGTATAAAGATTTTGTAGTGAGTCATAGTGCGTCGCTTGAGGACAAACAACGAATTTAAGTTGAGGGTGTTGATATACTGTGGTTTCACTGTATTTTTAATGCTTTTTTCTTAAGTTTAGTGTGTGTCCAAAATCCTTTTTGTATTGATTTTTATGTAAGTTTCTCCATATTTGTTGGAAATTTGTCTAAGTTTTGGGGAGAGAAATGCAGAAGAGACCACCTACAGAGCTTGTGACATTCCGTCGAGCTGGTGACGGTCTGTTAATGGCATCGTAGTGAAGCTGCTGAAGGAAGATGGGGAAGTATGACCTAGTGTGGGATTACGGAAGTCCATGAAGAACCGTCATAGCCACGACGGTCCGTCCTGCTGGTTCATCGTGAGGATCAGAGAGTAGTCCCAGTACCCAAATTCCAAGAAGTTTAAGTATTATGGAACAGATACCCTCGACGAACCGTCGTGCTTGGAACAGTCCGTCATACCTGCCGTTGAGGGTAATGAAGAAAGCAACAAAATAATTTGTGAAGTATGGGATAACGGAGGCAACGACGGCCCGTCGTGACTACGACGGTTCGTCACGAGGTTCGTTGACCCAGACGTGTTTTGACAGATTTTCACTAATTAGAATCCTTCTTTTATTAGGTTTTTGTTTTTATTATAAATAGTTAGAAAAACCTCATTTTTGGGGTTAGACTTTTCGATAGTAGACTTTTTGATAGGATACTTTTTGATAGTTAAACTTTTAGATAATCTTTAGTTCTGTTGTTCAAGTATTGAACGATTAATTTCAGTAATTGTTACACTTTTTCTGGAATTGATTGTTGGTGCTTTTGTTGATTAATCAAGTGAACTTCTGGATTTTATTCTTTCTCATTGAAGTAAGTGCATGAATTCTTATATTAAATATATGAATAGTGTGATTATGACCATGGGTAACTAAATTCCACAACTAGGGTTGTGGGAACCATGGGTGAATAATGAGGTAAAACCTAACTAAAATAGAAATTCTAGAATAGTATCTTGCATGTATTGATAATTCTTTCGTTTAGAAGTCTTTTTAACGGATGGTCGGCGTTAGAACTCGCCTTAATGCTACTTGCCGGACCAAGGAGGTAGATAATAGGAAACGAATCATCAACATAGATTTAGTGTATACTATCTAATAGGCTAGTATCGATTGGTACGAGGTACTAACTTAGTTAAATATCGAATACAATGCTTAATATGACGTAAATATAAGGGTTAGTATAGCAACACACGTAGCCGGACCAAGGTGCGGAGTGAAATTTTCTAGATGCCGGACCAAGGATTTAGAGATACATAACTTATCACTTTACATGCAAGATACTAGGAAAGAATTGTTACAGTTAGAATTATCAAGTTAGGAACCTGTGGGGAAACTTAAGCTCTAGTTACTTTTATTAATTGATTAAGCTCCAAGATTTGAACCTGTTAGTTGTTTACTCAAATCTAGTTAATTATTTTCATTAATTTAGAAATAAAAACCCCCATTTATTGTTTATTATTTTCTAAGGAAATAGTTGACTAAATAATAGTAATAATAGAATAAAGTTAAGTCTGAACTATTTTTCTCGTGGGATCGACCCGAACCTCATTAGTTGGGTTCTTTACTTGATATGACCGTTTTACTTCTTATTTAAGAAGTAAGTTTGAGCGTATCATTTTTCCCGGACACGAAGGCAAAATGACTTTATATGGGTGGTTGTGGATAGCTTAACGAAATTCAATCAGTTTATCCCCGCCAAGTCTACTTATTTTGTTGAGGATTATGCAAGAATTTGCATAGATGAGATTGTGAGTCTTCATGGGATCCCTTTGTCCATTATATCAGATAAAGGTGCACAATTTACTTCTCATTTTTGTGGTATTTTCAAAAAGGGTTGGGTACCCAAGTGAAGCTTAGCACCACTTTTCATCCTCAAATAAATGGCTAAGAGGAGAGTACCATTCAAACCCTAGATAATATGTTAAGGTCTTGTGTAATAGACTTCAAAGGGAATTGGGACAATCACTTGCCATTGATTGAGTTCTCTTATATTAATAACTATCATTCAAGTATTATCATGGCTCCATTGGAAGCACTCTATGGTAGGGGATGTAGGTCTCCGGTTGGGTGGTTTGAGGTAGGTGAGTCTCCACTCCGTGGTCCCGAAGTAGTCTATGAAGATTTTGAGAAATTTCATGTGATAAGGAATTGATTCAAAACGGCCTATAGTCAGCAAAAGTCTTATGCCGACAATATAGAAAGAGACCTTGAATTTGAAGGGGTAATAAGGTGTACTTAAAGATTTCACCTATGAAATGGGTGATGAGATTTGGTAAGAAGGGGAAGCTAAGTTCCCAGTATGTGGGTCCCTATGAGATATTGTAATGAGTCGGAAAGCTTGCTTATGAGTTGAAGTTACCTAATGAATTAGCTCCGGTTCATTCGATATTTCATGTCTCTATGCTTAATAAGTGTAGTGGTGACCCCGAGTCCATTCTCCCTATTGAAGGATCAGATGTGGATGAGAACCTTTCCTATGAAGAGGTTTTGGTGGAAATCCTTGATCGTCAAGTTAAGATGTTGAGGAACAATAGCATGGTAACTCCTTGTTTTCCATGTTGATGTTGAGAAGGTAGTTCCTCATAATGTGTTGTGAAAAATAGAGCTCTAATATGTTGTGACTTGGGATTTGAGTTACTATGTGTAATATAGTGTCTATGTGTTGAATGGAGTTGTGAATTACTCCTTTAAGTTGTAACTCATGATAATTTTATGTTATTGTTGGTTGGGCTGCTAGTATTGAGTCTATCCTCTCCCTATAAAAAGATATTAGTTTCATTTGGGGATGAATGTTCCTAAGGGGGGATAATATAACACTCCAAAAGTCCATGACATGGTCTAGAGTCTCACATGATAAACAATGACTTGAAACATTGTTTTTACGCCTAAAATAATGCATTGAAATCAATTATGAAGTGTTAGAGTAAAAACGTCAAGACACGTCCATGACGTCCGGAGGCTATTGAAATTAAGGTTAGTGTGCCTTGGAATGTTTCATGGGGTTTTGGAGTCAGAATTTAATCAAAATTGTTAAAAATGTGTTAAATTCATAGAAGAGTGTGTTTAGGGATGAAATTTCCGGGTACAACTCCCCAAGGAGTACCCTAAGGGTCCATGGAGAGGACCCTTCCATTTGACTCAAAACTATCAAGTTCGACAGTGTTCATCCACGAGCCATCATTTGATCGACGCTCCATCGATGGATCCGTTGGTTAAAACATAGACGTTTCCCTAAAATGTCCAAAAACACAGTCTCTGAATCAAACAAAGGCTTGCCTGTACGGTGTAGCTATTTGTTCGACGCCCCGTCAATGGTTAACTGTCTTTTGAGGGTCGAGTTTCACTGCAAAGTTTTTAGTTACTGACTTAATTAGTTATTTGGTTATTTTGTTAATGAAGGGTTAAGGAAGGGATAATTAATTTACTTGAGGGACAGTATAAAACTTGACCTCATTTAACTAACCTAACACCCCATATTTCCCAAACCCAATTCTCTCCATCTTTTCTCTACTTTCTCTCTTTATTCAAGACCCCATTGAAGACCAAGATTCAAAGTTTACTAGGCTTACAAGAATCAATATTTTATCCATCAATCTTCAAGGAATCCTAAGATATGGAATCTATTCACTCTTGGGAACCTTTACCCAAGAGGCTCTTCAAAGTTGGTTTCTAAAAGATGTCAAAAACATGGGTTTCATTCCAATTTCGTATTTGATCTCTCAATTGGTTTTGATGTTAATTTCATTTGATTATTATTGACAGATTGTGATTTTTTATCAATTAATTATTTTAGTTCTTTGAATTTGACCTAGTTCTATGGAAGAAATCATGTTTGAACCCTTTTCCGTAACCCTAGGTTGTGAATTGAGGTTTATTTGATTAGTGACGATACATTTAACTTAGTTCTTTTATAGATTACTATTTTATGATGTTATAGATTAGTATTATATGATGTTATTACATTATTTGATGGATGAATGTGGTTGTATTGTTGGTAAGATCTTAAAGTAGGCTTATGAAGGCTATGTGGTAAAACTTTGTGATCTTCAATCCTTTAGTTCAATGATGATGGCTTATACTTGTTAGTTGTATGCAATTGAAGTATTATATGTGATTAGCTTAAGAACATGATGAGATGATGAATGTGATGAAATGTCTTGACTATGTGTAATTGTGAGATCATGTTAAGGGTAATGATGATAAGCGTTGAATGTGAAACACTTGTGTGCCTTACTATGATATGACTATGACATGTTGATCTCACAAATGAAGGGTTGTTATGAATGGAAGTTCTCATGCAATACTTAATGAGCTAATGATTATGAATATACAAGGGGTTAGTCTCATATGACCTATACTAAGATATGATGATTAAGAAAGGCTAAAATACATTTCAAAAAGGGACTTTAGCTTAGAACCGAGTGAAATAAATATGAGAGGTGTCCCTTCCCAATGTATGAAGGTAGGTTCACAATGGTTCGCATGATATGGAGATTACAAAGCAACTGTGCGTAAAGAGGGTCTCTAATATATCTCCTAGTTCCTTTAATATGTATTCTCCATAGGAATACTAGTTAGAGGATCCACCTATAATGCTACGTTCATGTTTCGATTCTACCATGGCAAGTGGACCACCTTCTTTTGTTGTAGGGTTTCATGACACCGGATTCCATGTTTAGCTCACATGGTCTATGTCGGTTAAGGAAATTGTTCCCAAAAATAAAATGAATTAAGTAATGTAAATGGACACTAACTAGGGTGACTTAAGGGGCTCTACTTAGTGTAGATAGGGGTATGGGACTCTACTTATACATGGCACAAGTTGACCTTGAGGTAAGTTCTAGGAGGTTGTTCTTATGCACTTATGATGTGAATGAAATGTACATGATGACTTTACATGTTGATGATCCTATATGATTTTAGTTTCATTTATGAAAATGACATTGGTCTAAGTTGATGTATATAATAATGAATAAGTATGTCATGAAGATATATGAAATGTTGACATTGCTTATGATCCTTTGTTTGGTTGACTTGATTATATGGAGTTATGGAGCTTCACATAATCATTGCACTTGTAGGCTTGGGAAGGGGTTGTGAGTAAGGGTCTTATATGTGGTGATGTTATGAACCCTTGTACATGAATTGCTATTATAATTTTATTTTGGGGTTATGCAAACCTATATGATCTTTATATGATGATATTCATGTTTATATGAACTTAAGTTGATAATATCCATGTTGACTTGACTTTATGATGATGCTGGTCTTGTGTTGAATATGGACTTGTCTTAAGTGAGGTTATGTCTATCGCCTTGTATATGCTCTAATTGTGCATAATGTCTTTTCAAAGTGACTTAGCATAGTTTTGAACAAATGTTGATTTTAGCACAATTTAAATGATTTTACTTGCATATGTTTCCATACTTAGTACAAGTGGTTTTCCTAACCCATATTCTTTCCCTTTTCCCAAACAATGTAGGTTCGGATCGTTGAAGTACTTTGAGGCAAAATCAAGAAGGCTTAGACTAGTTTCTCCAATTTGTTGGTATGTCCTCAGGATGTTACCATTTCTCTATTCTAGCGATGTAGTTGTTATGTCGAAGACACTATTTAATTCCTTTATCATTTGAGACTAGTGATGTAAGTTTATAATGGCCAGCTGAATTTGTAATGTATATGTCTAATATTGTACTCCTTTTAGATGGTTTAATGTGAGATGATGTTAGTAGACTATATCTTATGTATTGGTTATGTTGACTAAACGAGAAGCCTATGTAAGCTTTTCAATAAGAGAGGATTCTATGTAAACTCCATATATGATATGCGACAGTTCTATGTATAGCTCACTATGTAAAAGTTTTAAATATTTATGCATTTTTGACATATGATATGCTATGACGAATACTAAGAGCTTTTCCAAGTCCTATCCGAGGACATGACGCCGATTACATTTAGGGGTGCTCACGGATCGTAACATGTTCTCCTAATGATAGTATATTGAATAAAAAGGTAATTATCTAGGGTAGCTTTGAGGAAAACTTAAGTGGGTTTGAAGAGGGTTTATGGGCGGTCTCTTCATGTCTTACTTAGGTGGATCTTATAGTAACCTTAGGTAGAGAGTCTAAATGATGAAAAGGGCTACTTGTTGAATATGGAATTAAGTGTTATATGATTGATGCTAGTTTAATGTATCTTATATGTGATTGTTGACTTGTATTATGTCTCTTAAACTCTTATGATGGAGGTTTTTTTTATCAAAATGTCATGAAAGCATGTTTTGATACTAAATGTCCCTTATAGCATGATTTTTGCATGGTCTCCATACTTAGTAGGTAATTGTGATAACCCCTTTCTTTCCCTTTTTGACTAATGTGTAGTAATTGGAGATATGATATACAATGAAGGTTGAGTAGGTTTCTAAGTGGTTGAAGATTAAAATTGGTGAGTTCTCATAGATTCAAGGACAAGACCCACACGTTCCTTTTATGTCTTTTTAGTCTTTCATTAAGTTTTGTATGGGCTTAGTCCAAATGTTGTACACTAAAGTATTAGATAGTTTATGAGACATAAATGTTGTAAATTTAGTTGTTTTAAAAAAGTCTTTCGCTTTCTTAGTAATGGAAGTATTTTTCATGTGTGAAGAAAGGTTTAAATTCTTATCTATTTTTAAGTATCGTATGCAATGAAAGATCCATGTGGCTTGTATGAGACTTCTGAGAGGTTGAATACCCTAGTTACGGCTAGGGGGTACTATCGGATCATTATAGTTAGCTAGTCTATTTTAGTGGATAACTCGATCTAATAGGGTATCGAGTGCCAGTTATGCCCCCTATTTTGGGCTGTGACAAACTTTGTATCAGAACAGATCGTATCCCGGGAGTTCGACAAGTTGTGTCTAGTAGAGTCTTGTTTATGGGTGTATTGGGCACCACACAATAATCAATATGCTACATGGAATTTTTGAATGGTTACATTTCATTAAATTGAGAAGTCGTGCTATATTGCAATGGTATAAGAACATTTGAAACCGAAATCATGTTTTATGTTTCTTATCTAAGAGGCTACACTTACTCCGAATATGGCATATCAAACGATAGGTATGTATCCAAGGGAAAGTACTAGTTGTTTCCCATTGGGTCAAAGGGATAGATTTCCCTCAGAGGCACGGAGTGAATCTCCAATACCCCCAGTACCATCCTCATTGCAACCAATTGAAGCCTGAGAGATGCATTACCGCCAGCCTCCCAGCCTCACCAATTCCATTTGTACCAAAGGAAGCTTAGGACACATGACCTTTTGTGCCTATTGCTCCTCTACCATAGACTAGGGAGAAGGGAATAAGGGAGGTAGTTCAGCTTCTAAATGGGATAGTTTCTACTCATGAGCGACAACAGGAGTCAGGAGTAGATACTCGAAGAGACACGTCCAAAAATTTGAAGCTATGAGAGTTTCTTTATTTGGCCCATCCGTTACTTACGGGATCTAGTCCTATTTAGGACCCTAAGACTATACACCATATATAGAGAGAGAGAATATTGAGAGTGATACATGCCTCCATCACAAGTTTTATGGAGTTGGATTTTGTCGGCTACATGGTATAGTCATCATTTGGTATGAGGCCAGGAAAATATGCATAGGCAAGATATGCACCAGATATTGTCCGTAACATGAGAGCCAAATTTCATCATTATGTTAATGGTTTGGCATATTATCTGATCATATATTGGAGTGTAGCATCACTACCGAATGATGTAGATATTTTTCACATACAGGCTTTTGCTCAGACTAGAGAGGAACTTTAGCAATGGATACTCAAAGGGATAGGGAGCTAAAGAAGAGGGCCCATACTATTGGGTCTTTTAGGGAGCCATATGGTTATTTGAGTGTACACAAAGTTAAAATGAATGTCTATTATGGGAATACATGACATTTTATTAGTCGCTGCCCGAGGTTGAGCAGAGGTGATCAAGTGCAACCTTCCACGACATCATCTTCACCCTCAGTCCATGCCCTACGAATAGGAATAGAGTTTTCTCAGGGTCGTGGTAGAGGGATATGTGGAGGAGATACAGGTTCGAACGGTGGCCAAAATTGCTTTATGCACTGACATGTCGATAGGATTCAGAGACATCCATTGATGTTATCGCATGTATATTTGACGATATCTTCTCAAGTTTATTACGCATTGATAGATCCAGGCTTCACATTTTCATATATTACTCCATTTATTGGTAGTAACATTGACATGAAATCTGATTTGTTGCCACAACCAATTGAGGTGTCTACATTGGTTGCCGACTCTATTTTAGATGGTCGTGTCTATTGAGGTTGTACTGTGTTAATTAATGATCATCCAATCCCCGCTAATATAGTTGAGTTGATTATGATAGATTCTGATGTTATCATAGGTATGGATTGGTTGGCAGCTTGCTATGATAATATTTGTTGTCGTACAAGGATAGTCAGGTTTTACTTTCTATGTGAGCTAGTCCTTGAGTGGAAGGGTAATGTAGACACACCTAAGGGTAAGTTTATTTCATACCTTAGGTCTCAAAATTTGATTGCTAAAGGTTGTATATTCCACATGGTTCATGTACATGATACTAATAAGGAGCGCATGACTCTTTAGTTAATTCCTATCGTGAATGAATTTACAATAATATTCCCTAATGACCTTCTAGGAATTCCCCTAGAAAGAAAATTGATTTCACATTTGCTCCCTTATAAGCATCCTGTATAGTTTCCTCACTATAGAATGGCATCTGTAGCTCTAAGAAAATTGAAGGATACATTGAAGGACCTTCTCGATAAAGGCCAAGTACTTCTCTGTGGGGTGTTGCACTTCTCTTTGTTCAAAAGAAAGATGGCTCATTATAACTTTCTATTGATTATAGACAACTAAATTAAGTCACTATTAAGAATAAATATCCTCTTCTACAGATTAATGACCTATTTGACAAGCTACAAGGTGCCAAATGTTTTTCGGAGATTAACTTATAGTCTGGTTACCGTCAGTTTGCGAGTCAGGAACGTTGATATCCAAAATAACATTTAGGATAAGTATGGCCATTTTTAATTCCTTATCATGTCTTTCAGACATAAAAATTCACCAACGGCCTTTATGGATCTTATGAATCGTGTCTTTAAACCATTCTGGATGACATTTAGACAATTTGCGAGTATTAAGATTGATAGATAAAATATTGAAGCAATGATGGCTTGGCTGAGGCCCTTGAATCCAATGGAGGTTTGTAGCTTTTTAGGCTTGGATGGGTATTACCGAAGGTTTGTGGAGGGATTTTGTTCTATACATGCACCACTAAAAATATCGACACATAAGACAACTAATTTTCAGTGGACGAGGCATACTATAGATCTTTTAGCAACTAAAAAAAAGGTTTACCACCACAGCTATCCTAACTCTTCCACCTGGTAATGAGGGCTACGTTTTTTATTGCAATTCCTCAAGAATTGGCCTAGGTTGTGTTCATATGTAGCATGGTAAGGTTATTGCATAAGCCTCTAGACAATTGATGAAGCATGAGCAAAATTATCCTACATAGGATCTTAAGTTGGTTTCACTTGTCTTTGCCCTAAAAAATTTGCGGCATTATCTATACGGGGTTCATATAGCCATAGACTTTAGTATCTACTAAAGCCAAGAGAGTTGAACCTATGAAAAACTAGATGGCAAGATTAATTAAAGGACTACAATGTTGACATTTTATATCATCCCAGCAAGGCTAATGTTGTTGTTGATGCTCTCAGTCGGAAGTCCATGGGTAGTCTAAATTATGTTGAAACTTATAAGGTCAGAATTATAAAAGACCTACACCAGATAGATAATTTGAAAGTACGCTTCGCAAGATGAGAAGGTGTTGTCGTTCACAATATGGCAGAATTTTCCTTTGTGATTGAAGTATAAAGGTGGCAACATAAAGATCCTGAGCTTAAGAAATTGAGGGAGAGGATTCCACAACAACAGCAACCTTTATTTGAGCTAACTAGAGATGGAGTCATTAGATGCAGGGTCGGTTATGTGTAATGGCAGTAAGAGAGCTCCGTATAAAGATACTTTTAGAGGCCCATTGTTCTAGATATGTAGCTCTCCCTAGAGAGACGAATATGTATCAGGACCTTTGACAAATCTATTGGTGGAATGGCGTAAAAGATATTGCAGATATGGTAGTTAAATTACTCAACTGTCAACAAGTAAAAGTAGAGCATCAGAGGCCTTTAAGCCAAACCCAGTATATTTGGCTTCTATTTATGGAAATGGGATATGATAAATATGTACTTCATCACCGAATTGTCTTGCACTCCACGAATGTATGATTCCATTAGGGTAATTATCGATAGGCTGACAAAATGTGCTCATTTCTTGACAGTTAGGATTACATACTTAATTGAAGATTATTCCAGGCTTTACATTTAGGAGATTGTTCGCCTTCATGGAGTTCCATTATTTACTATTTCAGATCGAAGATCTCATATGACAACATATTTTTGGAGATCATTTCAGAAGGGTCTAGGAACGACGTAAATCTTAGCACCGTTTTGCATCCACAAACTAATGTCAGGCAGAATGTACTATTCAGACGGTTGAGGATATGCTACTTTTTTTTTCTAGATTTTAAAAGAATTTGGGATCAATATCTTCTTCTAATCAAGATCTCTTATAATAAAAACTTTCAAGCTAGTATTGGGATTTCCCTTTACAAAGCACTATACGGTCGAGAGTGTAGGTACCTGGTAGGTTGTTTGAGCTAAAGGAAGCAGATTTAGTAGTTCCCAATTAGTCCAACAAGAGATTGAAAAGGTTAAACTTATTATAGATCAGCCTGATACAACACAATGTCGGCAGAAGTCTATTGCAGATGTTCGCCGATGGAACATAGAGTTTGATGAAGAAGATTGGGTTTTCCTAAAAGTATCGCTTATGAAGGGAATCATGCGATTTGAAAAGAAAGGGAATCTCCGTCCTAGGTACTTTAGACCATATAAGATTATCCGAAAGATCGATATGGTGGAATATGACCTTGATTTTCCTACAGAACTGGAAATAGTCAATCATGTATTTCATGTTTCTATTTTGTGAAAGTGCATTGGAGACCTTTCACGTATTATTCCCATTGAAAATATTCGTATCGAAGAAGATTTATCTTATGCAGAGGTACCAATAGCTATTTTAGATCGGCAAGTAATAAAGCATCGAACTAAAGATGTAGCTTTAGTTTAAGTGTAATAGAGAAATAACAGCGTCAACGAAATGACTTGGGAAACCAAAGATGAAATGATCAAGGAGTACCCCCAATTGTTTACGACTTAAGGTG
Organism: Solanum pennellii; assembly: GCF_001406875.1. Taxonomy (NCBI): domain Eukaryota; kingdom Viridiplantae; phylum Streptophyta; class Magnoliopsida; order Solanales; family Solanaceae; genus Solanum; species Solanum pennellii. The sequence continues at coordinate 32,793,232 of NC_028648.1, read as the reverse complement.
AGTCCCATTTTGATAATTAGAAAATATTTCTTTACAACAACTTAATTAGATTTTAAGTAGATTGAAGGTGCAATTTATATGTCTTCTTACGAGATAGCTATGCAAATCTTAGTAGTTAAATATTTTAGAATTTGACTTTACGTTTGCGAATATAACAAATATAGACTCGCCAATACAAAGTACGGAAAAAAAACACAACCAAGGAATTGTGTAGATCAATTCGCGGGCGAACGTTCATAAGGGGGGAGAATGTAAGATCCCATACTTTTTCTATGTTCCTGCATTATATATGTGGCATAGTATAACATGGTAATATGACGTTCATATAACTTTGTAGCTTATATTGAAGATTAAGATTGCAAATGAGTGGCAATATCAAGGAACTAAACTATAGTTTTAATTCAAAAGGGTACCCTCAAACAAAGTTCATGGTTAATGAAATGGCTCAGGTAGAACTTCGCCCGTTTTAAAGGTTTAAAATGCCTCACACCTTGTGCATAAGCCTATAAGTGTATAACATGATTAGAATAGATTGCTATGAGTAATTATAATAACACAAGGGTCGTATTTTAAGTTTTGAAGTCAAGAAAATCAGCAAAACTAAGGTCGGAAATAGTTATCAAAGTTTCTCTAATAATATTTTCTTAACTTTGGGTCAAATGTATTGGATGCATCTCCCAACATATAAAGAGTTACAAGGTCCATGACCTACCAAATAGAAGGCCTACGCGTCTAGTTTGCAATGCACAGAACCACGTATACAACCAACATTAGAGTAAACAGTTATGAGGGTTTTACTATGCACTGTCTGGGCAGAATCTAGGTCACGATCTGGGTCGAGTCAAAATGTGGTTTGTCAACTTACTCAACGTTATAAGCCACAAAAACATTTATTTTAAATCCCTAACCATATATAAAGCTTAAGAGATCGTTCTAATGGATTTATTGCATGATGAAGTTTATTTTTATGATTTCTACCATTAAAGGTTGCCCAGTGCATAGAAACGTGATCTCTACATGTGGTAATCATTTTCCCCTTCTATTGGCTGCATTTGGACGTAGTCTTTGAAGATATAAATTTGTAGTTATTTGTTTTTCATCAAGTTTTACACTTTCTTAACTAAGGTAATCATTTCAGGACTCTTTTATGATTGTTTTTACGGAGTTCTATAGACGTTTCATCAAGTTGGTGCCATAAGAAAAATCTACATATTTAAAATCAATTATGAACTGTTTATAGGGGCGTTCCAGATGTGCATATATAGTTTTGCAAAGCTTAGGACATAAGGAATAACTTTCATTAAGAAACTACGTCCATTTGAGAGTTCTGGAATCCCTCCTTTTAGCACCACTCCTGGGAAATTCCAATAACGCCGAATGTGATATTTTGTTATTCTCTTGCTAGAAAGACCTTCAGTTGAATTCATTGGGATCGTAACTGAATTATTTTAATGATTATTCTATTTTGATATTCTAGTCATTCGGATAAAGAGAGTATTCAACATTTACATGTCATTTTATCGATTTCGTTGATTATATGCCCACATGTATGAATTCTTACTTCTTTGGGTGATGTGACTTAAAATATCACGGGAGACCCTTAGTGTTTGTAACCAGCCCTCTTTCCCCACTAAAGTTACTATGAAAAATCTTTAAAATAACTGACGTTCTTCAAAACTCTCAAATATAACTTAATGGCTTAAACTATTTGAACACTTGATTTTTGAAATACTTCTTTTATAATTTATGTAGGGATCAACTATTAGGAAATAAGTAAATCCCCTAAACTTGTTTTAAATATCTTCTAGGTTAGGTTATGTTATTCAAATTTGAGTCAAATTTTAAAGCTTATTTGGAAGAACATATGAGGTTCCATGAGATCGTTACGTGTCATACAAAAATGAATACAGGGCTCCATGAGATGGTTACATGTCATACGAAAATAAATACAAGGTTATGAGAACAAAGAGTACAAACTAGAAAAGATTGGCAACATGACAATGGTAACATGTAAGTGTCATAAATACATGACATGACATGATATGCATTCTGTCCCAAAGCTATAACGGAGAGATATAGAGCCTATTGCCTATATTTATACATATGATACACTAATTGCCATAGGTTGTTGTATATGATGTCGATTAGCTACCTGGAAGAACCGCCGTAGCTACCATTTGTCTGGGTATGTTGTGAATTTGCTTCTACATATATGTATTCATGACATACGATTATATGAGCATATCATGCCTATTTGATGGTATGGGCCAAATGTCTACCATGGAGATTATTTGAGTTTCAGTTTTAGGTAGTATTTCTATTACCCTTTTACTGATTATATTTATGATTATACTTTCTGCTTTATATACAAGTACATTTTTATTCATACTTGCGTCCCATTGCCTAGGGATGCCACTTTTTGTTTCATTAGAGAAGGTACACACAGGGATTCTGATCGACCCACGTGCTAGGATTAAGGTTCAACTGTAAGTTGATAACCTCCATCTTTTTCTGGGGCTATTAGAGGATATTTACTTTTGGTGTACAGTTTGGTCATAGTTGGGGCCTTGTCCCGACAGTGCTTATGTTACTCATAGAGGCTATTATGGACTCAATATTTTGAGTTTTCTTTATATGTTTCAATATCTAGTCCATAGACTTGGCATGTATATATATGTGTGCGTAAGTAGGTATATCTTCACTTGTGGCCTCGTCGGCTAGATAGTGCATCTTTAATTTTTTGGCTTGTGTACCATTGTTTGATGGTTTATTCTCATTCAAATCATCACCTTCAGGTTCCAAGCTTCTTAGAGGTTTTTTTGCCCAATCTTTTTGTCTCACAATTTGGTTAGCTAGTATGGTTTAATTGGTAACTCTATCTAATAGGGTATTTTGGTGTGTGACATACCCCCAAGATGTAACATGTCGCACAAGACCCCGGGAGGCTTCTGAAAGCAACTTAGTTTCATAAAAATTAAAATGTCTTAAGAATTAATAGAAATGGGGTAAGAATTAAAACATTTTTAATAGTATAAAAATTTCATAAAATAAAGAAGAGTCTCATACAACCTGTCTTAAGAACAATCTAATACAAAAGATTCTTTGGACACAACCCATACAAACGATGTTCAAAACAAAAATGGAAGAACATAACAAAATTTGTGGCCAAATCCTCAAATGCTATGAGGACTCACCAATATTCAACGTTGCCTCTACTATAGATTCTAGCCACGCGGATGAGATTCTAAAACACCGGACCCTATATTTGTATAAGAAATGTAGGCAAGAGTGTGCGTAAGTACAAGAATGTATTAAATATGATATCTTGCATAAAGTTCAACAAAAACATAAGAGTTAGACAACATAAGTCATCAGCATAGTCAATGAACATAATAGATCATATCAACATAGAAGGAATAGTTCTTAAAGTAACCTCAAAGCATACTTAGCCAAGACATGGGTAATCCTCCTCTAGTCTAACTCATTATGGATGGTAAATCAAGAAACAATCCAATATCATCACCTATCATAACTTTTTTAGCTTATCTTTTATAGACATGGGAATCAACTCTTGCCTTCCTATAAAGGCTAATGGGTAGTCGCCTCTTGCTTTACATAAAGGATCATGGGTACTCGCCTCTATGTCTAATATATGGTATAATGGGTGCTCACCTACAAGCCTAATATCATATGAAACATTTACTTGCCTACACATCATAATATATAATCATGGTTACTCGCATCTATGCCCTTTAATGCTTCTTCTATGATCTTAATCAAAGACACCAGCCTACAGTCTGAGTGTCTACGAATTGAAGTGAGTATAATAATCCAACCAAGGTTGGGGTCGTGTCCCTAGGGAGACGTAGTGAACATGATAGCTAAACTAAAATTTCTGTTCTAGTTAGTAAAATAGATTGTGAAATTATCACATAAAAATAGAGTAAATTCAATTTGTGACACCAAAGTGTCAAATATCAAAAGGGTTTGTCACGAGTTTGGTAAAAACAGTAAAAACAAAGGAGAATCAATTATGGGAGACATTCTTGGGGTGTTACCGTAATATATTTTGATGTAAAACATTTGGCACATGCTTTTGATAGGAAATTTGCAAGATAATGACGACTAGGCTAAGATTTAGGTGAAAGTAAATTCCCTCTCGGGCTACTTATCCCATATCGAATGGGTTTCTCTCACACGCTCACTCGTCTAATGAATACCAGCCTACGCATTACTCACACCCGCTCTTTCAATGATGAGTGCTAGGACATGCTACTAGGGTTCACCTTCTCGGGTTGAACCTCATGTCGCCCCACTACTTAGGCCATCAGTCTAGCGGTCTTGGTTTTGCGCCCTGTCACTCAAGCAAACCAAAAATACATGGGTGGTTTTGTATTTGAAACTACAAACCCATTAAATTGAATCACAAACACTAGGTGAAATCACCATTAAAATACATCTAACCTATCAGCAAGCAAGAACCAACAATAATATCAACACAAATTTGCTAATTACACCCCAAGAGTCGGGGCTTTCAGCCACACATCAAGCAATAACCAAATAACCTAAAATCATAAAAAAAAAAATCAAATGGACATAAGAAATTAAACCTTAATGTTAGAAAAAGAAGAATGGAGAAGAGCCACTTCCAATTTGAGGTAGAAAAGCTCCTTTCTTCAAGTCTCCCACAAAAACCCTCTCCAAACTTGAGAGAAAAATGCCAAAAACTAAAATTCTAAAAGTGAAAAAAAAATAATGTTTGAACTCCTAAAATTATCACCTACAACTAGTATTTATAGATTTCATATTAAAGTGCTGCAAATCCATTCGGCAAAGTTAGTTGTGAATCGCCAAGTGATTCTGCGATTCTCCCTTCTTCTAGATCATCGTCATTTTTGCTTTACCTTCAGAATATATGCATTCTGGATCAATGGGCAGAATAATTCTTATTTGCGAAACTACTCGGCGAAGCGCCAACTGGTCCTTTTCATCATCGTTTTGATCCACTTTTTTCAGGGCTTTGCTTACTGGAACAAAGGGTAAAATACATCCTTTCAATTTCCATTTTTGCTCCTAAGTGTCCATGCTTGCACTAAAACTTTAAATATTTGAAACTTAAGAGATTTCATCAGATATTGAGATAGAATGAGCATTTTAGGACACTGTTTTCATCAAATAAGACCCAAAATGAGTCCTATCTAAGGACTCATCAACAACCCCAACTTAAACTTTTGCTTGTCCTCAAGTAAAACTCAAGGTTCAGTAGTTCAAATAGGATGCCTCAAATAGTGCTACACAAGACATAATCATGAACATACAAAACAAGACTCAAATTAGTCATGCAAAGGTCAATTATATACTCAAATATTCAAGTTGTGACACACCATTACCAACATTCTTGTGCTCGCAATACTTGCTACAGATGCAAGTTCAAGCTCAACAAAAGTATCTACATGACCTCACAGAAAGAATGATTCCATATTCACACACAGGGATTAATCAATTCAAGATCAGGAATCAGATGCAACACTCACACTTACAAAGAGGAACACAATGTATATTTTCACCCAGAGGTTTGCCCTTATTTTCCAATCAATCTGCAGTTCGCCTCACTCAAGATCAAAAAGGTCTTTTTGAGGCTTGTAATGGGGCTGAGAGCAAGAGTATGGTCATTTAATCTCAATGACTTTTTATCATGAGATGTGGTATTACAAGACATTTCCTTCTCTTCCTTTAATTAATTCTTTTTCAAGAGATTTTAAGTCATTTTTTTATTCACCTTCATGGATTGTGTGGAAACCCATTTTCTTTCGTGCTTTTATTCCACAAATTTTATTTTCTTTTTTTCATTCTTTCTTTCTTTTTCTTTCCTTTCTTCTCTTTTTTTATATGGAGGATTTCCATTTTTCTACACCAACATAGGTTAATCAAGGTTCTTCCAAAGATTGGTAAGGCTCAAAGGGTGTTCAAAAGAGTAAAAGAAGTATATGTAAAATTTGTCTCACACTCTGTAATATTGCCTAAGATCATCGCAAGAGGACCCCTTTCTAAATCAATCAGACTAACCGAGCACATTTTAGGTTTATTCATGCAAGGTTCAAAGTAAACTCATCACAAAAGGCATTGACACTTAAGACAAACAAGACTACAGACTTCCACTAGTGTGCAATGGTCATTACAAAAAAATTAATTCGATAAATGGCTAATCACAACGAGATGCAAAGAGTTTACACATTGTTTATGTAACTTAATTTATCCTTGTTGCAGCTGTACATTCATATTTGCTCGATTGAGAGCACTATTCAAGCCATCAGTATTGATCAAAATCGAGATTAGAATTTTTACGAGAATAATCACTTTCAACACAAGAGGTGCCAAAAAATTTTGAAAATTTTGAAAGGGTCAAAACTATTTTTCAATTAAACCAAAAAGAAGTCAAAAGATAAATGAATCGCAAAGCAGTTTTTAAAAAATAATTAAAAAAGGCGATCCAAATATGTATATAATAAAACACAAATATTCACATCAATCAAAACAAGGTGGGTCTCACCCCAGCACAAAGAAAAGTGTTGTCCTCAAATGCGAGTAATAGTATCAAAAAGTAAAATCAAAGTAAGATAAAGAGAGGTGAAGAAAAGATATTTTGTATGTATTCTCTCTATCTGGAGGAGTGTCAACACTCTGAGCAGCGGCTTGTGCTTGGGCATCAGTGCCGCAGTATCCTCAATAATAGCAGTGTGACCTGTGGGGAATAATGTGGGAGTCTCAACAAGGGATTTGTGGGTTGGCGACTGCACAACGGCCCCCACCAGGTTTGGCAAATTGCTAAAGATGTGTTCTTCCTCTTTCCTTTCCTTGGCTATTACTAACTCCTCACCAGTCTCTGCATCTGCATCTGAAGCTACTGCATCTCCTATATGTACATCTCCAGTGGTAGTTGGAGGAATCTTTGAGGTTGCATGGGTATCTCAATCATCGGCCATTCTCATCAGATCATTGAAGTGAACAGACTTCAGATAATCCACGTCCTAGCGCAGGCCTGTGATATCGTATTTCATAGTTGGTATCTCAGATGGCCTCTCTTATTTGCCCTCACAAGCTCAACCCTCAAAGGAACAACATCGATAGAGGTGTGGAGTAGGACTAGTGCAGCAGCTATAACACTCTCTATCATCCCTAGGACTGATCTCTCTAGTCTAGTCTCCCTTGCCACAGCCAATTGGGACAAACATCCCATCTTCAAGATCATACACTGAGTGAACCTGATTGGCTGACCAGAAGAAGAAGCACCTGGATTCTGTGAAGAGTAGAAAGGATCTGATGTACCCGTGGTCCTAGTGGCCGGTGTGGGGGTTAATGCATCCATAAGTAGCATGCCAATATCAATCTCTCAAGTGGTATCAACGAGAGCTGCTCCCCTCATGTCAGCTTTTCTTGGTTGCACTCGGCTTAAAATTGCCAGATATTAGTAGAAGATTAAGGAATGACCTTAAGATCTCTTGTTGGATCCTGAGTCACTCCAGCACGTCTACATTGCTTAGTAAATGAAACAAGAAATGGAAGGGAAGTCTGCTTCTATTTGGACCTCATGGCCATCTCTTATGAGATCAGCAGGCCCAGATCAATGCTCCGCTGCTACATGATGCGATCCGAGAAGGCTACTTTGGAAAGTCGCAGAATACACTCATTTTGTGAGGGCATGATAGTGTTGCTGGTGAAACTGAACCAAATCTATCAGCCACGTTCAGACCCCTCTCCTCAATTTGAGCTCCAACCCCGATCCATCTGTTAGTGTTCTTTGAAATCATGGGCCCCAAGCACACCTTAAGGTCATCTAAGAATGTAGCAGGGGGAAAGCCCTTATAAGGACGTATCACGTGCAGTGGCCCTCCCATCACAGCATTATGTGCTAACTATAGCAATCCACATATTTGCCTCTAGTTGTAACAGACCTCAATGATATGAAATCACTAGCCTGCTTTTTGTTATTAGGCACCAGTTCTCCATAGGCTTCATAGAATTCCCATACCCAAGTAGGGTTGTATGGGCCTCGTGACCTGCTCAAACTCATGGAAGCGAAGGGTAGCCAAATCATTAGGATATCTGTCCAATCCTTCAGTAGATTAGAGATTCTCCTCTATAATGGTACAGAGCCCATCACGCTTTAACATGTTCAGCAGTCGTGGCTGGGGAGAAATAGGAGGTATGAGAACCCCTGGATGTGGTTGTGCTGGCTCCGAGGCTGACTTAGGAATAAATGTGGCTGATGTGTCTCAGGTAGAAGTTGCAGCATCCGTTGATTTCTTATTGGTTGAGGTTTGGGGCATGTTCTTGAGCCTGCGTTGTCTGTGGATCAGGGGTTGATCATCTTCTGGATCATCCCACTTAATATTTACCACAGCGGCTACTCTTTTCTTTGCCACTCTTTTTATCTTTCTTCCTCTGCACGGTTGGAGTTCTTCTTCTCCCCTCTCAGATGATTTGAACCCCCTTCATTAATACAAATACCTGGAGTTCCTTATTTTGGGGTTTTGTATTAAGGTTGGTGTGTACCACATCTACAAAAGTTTGTGATTAGTCAAAATAACAACAAAATTCAAACACATGAATTTGTTGCAGACAGGCTCGCTATTTCATTGGGTGATTCGCCAAATCTCTTTGATGATCTAAGTTGAGATAACCTAGTGGAGTAGCTTGGAATCAGGGAAAAGTTGTGATGGATAAGTCTACTTGGAAAGTTGGCAATTACTTTCAGCGATGACAAAGTTGTTCGCTGAAAGATACAATGAAAAAGGGAAAAGGGGGAATGCAAAAGAGCGATCGAAAAATCGTATCAGCGAGTAGCCGACTATTTCGGTGACCAAGAATGTGTCCAACAAAAGTTACAAAACTTACATTATGAAAGACATGCGCTTGGTGTGTTTTATAACTATTACGTGAACCACTGAATCAATCGGCCAACTCGACCCACATCGTCGAAAGACAATATGTGCCCACTTTTTGACCCAACTCTCAAACACGTCATTACGAACTTCAAAAACAAAATAGAATCATGCAAAAATATTCACCTAAGACCCATACTTCCCATCACCCCGAAATACTCAGACTTCTTCCAATTTTGCAACATTTTACCATTTAATTATGATTACCCTCAAGAATGTTGTCACCCATTCATTCATATAGCATTTTTTTTTATTTAGCGCAAATATTGGGTTATTTAGACTTCACCAAAACAATATGACAACCATTAAGAAATACCGATTGAAATTTCAATCAATACAAAACATAATAAAAACCAAAATATTTTAATATTTAAGCATATAAGGCAAATATTTTGAATTAAAAATAGCTTGTTGATAACCTTTTTCTATCATAGAGGACCAGCACACTTCAACCTGATACTATACTTCCAAATGAGTGCAAAAATATCAAAAATAAACTCAGGGTCTTATAGAATAACCTTTGATATTGATCAAATATATTTTTGTAAAGATAGGCAGCAAAGAAATCCAACCCCAAGCACTATTCACGAACTAAATACTAACTAACGACAACAATCTAAGAAAATAATACATGTGTTGTGATTTTGAAGAGTTTAAAACAAATAAAAATGAGAGATCCAAAATCTTAACCTTTGGCCCTTATATAACCGTTCAGTTCTCGTCCATTTGTCGAAGTTAGTCACTTTCGCCAAACAACTCAGCGATACGCCGAACGGTTTTTTATGCCACCCTTTCTTCAAAATCTTTAATTTTTTGGGGGCGAGATCGGTGGTCTACATCAAGATTGCCTAACAGGTTGACGATGCGCCTATCTATTTTTTGAGTTCATCGAGTTTTACAGGATCGACAATACTCTTGGCATTTAGCCAAATGGCAGAATTCAGTTGGGCTCACCGACCTATTTGGCGTCTCACGAAATGGACCTTCTGCTTGATAACTTGAGATTTCCCACATTTTCCTCATTTTTACCTGGAACAATAACACCCCATAATTCATAAAAGTAAATCCTACAGTTTATGACCTTGGGTTGCCTCCCAAGAAGTGCCTTATTGTACGGCATGGCTCGACGTAGGTCCTATCTCACTCTCTAATATTAGATCTATACCTAGTGTCACTAGGTAAATCCAATATATTGTTAGGGTGGAGCTGAGGCATGGCAAACATCAGGAATGATCTGATGTGTTGCATGGATCTAGAGTGAGATCCAATCAATTGGTTCAACGCTTCAAAATTTTCTCTCATTTCATCCAAAACTCTATCTTGATCGGTGATTTTTGGAGATCTTGAAGTGTGTCCTCAACATAACTTTTCTCATATTCTCTAGACTTCTTCCGTGCGTGGGGAGGTATGTTCATCCCTTCGCGTTTGAACTAGTTTTCCACCTCAGATATTTTGGTAGTAAAATCATGCAGTTGAGAAACCAATGAAGCTAACATGACGTTATCCTCCACTTCATAATCTGTCTCAACTGGATTGCCACCCACTCCCTCTTTCATGCCAAAGGACCTGCATACACAAACACAAAGCAAAGAAAAACAAAAATAATAGTAAAATTAGTAAACTACACTAAAATAAACAAAAACTCTAGTGAACTACATCTTTCACTTAACACCAGTCCCCAGTAGCGGTGCCATTTATATGTTTCTTCTATTATCGTGATCAACGACACTTATCTACAGTCAGAGTGTCTACGAATCAAAGCGAGTAAAGTAATCCAACCAAAGGTTGGGGTCGGGCCCCAAGTGAGTGGTAGTAAAAATGGTAGATAAACTAGAATTTCCATTCTAGTTAGTAATAGTTTGAGAAATTATCGAATAAAAATAGAGTAGATTCAATTTATTACACAAAAGTGTCAAATATAAAGAGTTTGTCATGAGTTTGTTAAAAATTGTAAAAAAAAAAAAAGGGGGGGAGGGGGAATCAAGTATGGGTAGACGTTCTTTGGGATTGACCGCAATATATGTTGATGTAAATCATTAGGTACATGCTTCCGATAAAAAATTGAAAGATAATTATTACTAGGCCAAGATTTAGGTGAAAGTAAATTCCCTCTCGAGTAACTTACCCCATATCAAATGGGTTCCTCTCAGAAACCCACTCATCTAATAAAGACCTGCCTATGACTTACTCACGCCCGCTCTTTCGATGATGAGTGCTAGAATATGGGAATAGGGTTCACCTTCTCGGGCTGAACCTCATGTAACCCCTATTCCTTAGGCCATCAGTCTAGCGGTCTTGGTTTCACGACCTCTCTCTCAAGCAAGGTAAAAACACATGCGTGGTTTTTTATTTGCAACTTCAAATCCAGTAAATTAAACCACAACTACTAGGTGAAATCACCACTAAAATTCATCTAACCTATTAGCAAGCAAGACCCAACAATAATATCAATACACATTATCTAAATCACACCCCCAAGAATGGGGGTTTGTAGCCACACATCAAGCAATAACCAAATACACCTAAAATGATAAAGAAATCAAATGGACATAAGAAATTAAACCTTAAAATGAGCAAAGGAAGAAGAATGGAGAAGACCAACTTCCAATTTGAGGAAGAAGAGATCATTTTTTCAAGTCTCCCACAAAAACCCTCTCTAAACTTGAGAGAAAAATACAAAAAACTAAAGTTCTAAAAGTTAAAAATCATTATAATGTTCAGACTTTATAATTAATCACCTACAGCTAGTATTAATAGCTTTCAGATTAAGTGTCGTAAATCACTGAGTGATTTGGCAATATTCCCTTCTTCTTGATCATCGCCGTTTTTGCTTTGCCTTCAGCGTCTATGAGTTTTGGATCATTGGGCAGAATAATTTGGCTTAGCAAAACTACTCGGCGCTTCTTTTCATCGTCATTTTGATCCACATCCTTCAGGGCTTTGCTTGCTGAAACAACGGGCGATATGCATCCTTTCGGCTGATCGCCAAGTATACTTGGCGATGCTCAGGTTTCAACTGCAACTCTTTTGATCCTTTTTGTTCCCGATTTTTGCACAAGTGTCCATGCTTACACTAAAATATCAAATACCTAAAATTTAAGAGTTTTCATCAGATATTAAGATAGAACGAGCATTTGAGGATACTATTTTTATTAAAATAAGGCCTGAAATGAGTTTAATTTAAGGAATCATCATCCTTCAATAAGGCTTCATGGTAATCGCCTCCATGTCCAACATCATAACACGAACGTGGGTAGACGCCTTTTGTTCAACTTTAAGGAATAATGGTGATTGCCTCTTATGCTATTGTAAGGAATATGGGTAGTCTCCTCATATTCTTATCATTTAGAGGTCAAGAACAATATCATCTACCTCATCATTTTCTTAGTCTTTTAGGTTAGATTCATTTTAGGTGAGAAATACTTTCAACCTAGAATCATTGAATATGAGAAAGCCTTCCACCTTCATACTTAATAAATTCAAGTGGAAACTATTCTTTCCAAAACATTTACATCAACAATCACCAATTCATAACACATGTTTCACTCTCAAAGCGATTTATATCATAACAACCATATATGCTTCAGTCTCAAAACAATTCATAACATAATTATCATATAAGTTTCAATCTCAAAGCAATTCATAACGTATCTTATCGATCTTACAAGAATACATCTAACCCATAAATTTTCCTTTCATGATTCAAATCCATTTATATCAAATTTATCGTAGAAAACATTGTTTAAGAATGGGTACATGTAAAATCATCCAAAAAAAACATGTGTTCCACTCAATTCATGCATAAACAATCATTCCCCAATCAATTGGATCAACATCATCAATACCCAAAACTTAGAAGAAACCCCTGACTCAAATTGGAAAATTCTACCTTTTCAATTTGGGATTCTTAGGGGATATGTGGATGAAAGGATTACATGGATGAATAAAGCTATTATATCTTTCTATAAAATACCACAAGCAATTGGAGAATTGAGACGTGACCTTGAGCCTAGCTTTACATTTCTTCTTCAACTTCTAGAGAGAGAAATATTTGGAGAGGAGGAGATTTGGTATTTTTTTAGATTTTTAGCAGAATAAATTGAATGAACTAATTTAGGGGTTAAAATCACTTATATAGGTGTCTTAGACATAGGTAAATGGTGTTGTATCAAAATAAAATAATTAAGAAAATACCCAACCGCCCTAAACTTAACTGGCGACCCACTAACGATGCACCGTTGATTGACCGACGGTCCATGGTTGGTCGTCTTGAACTTTCTTTTAGGGATAATGGACCAGATACCCTGGACCACAGACTGTGGTCTGACCAACAGTCCATTGGTCAGGCCGTGCATACTAGACATCTAGACAGTCTTGGGTGCCTAGTCCACAGACCAGACCCACGGTCTATGGTCCTACCCAAAGATCGTGGTTTTCCCTCATAGCTAGCACCTAAAATCTCAAAAAATTTCTATGCTACCCTCTTTCAGATCTGGGTATTAAATTATCTCCCCCTTGGGATCATTCATCTTCGAGAGAGATTTAAGACACCAAAAACGAAAAAGACTCTAAACTAGCAACCCATATGCAATTTCATCTAAATTTCAAACATTGTAAGGGAGATAGCAACTAAACCTAGCAGCCCAATATGTATGAAAATTATAGATAACTCATCTTCAAGGAGGGACTACAATCTGCAAGCTAAAACCATGCTCAACACAATCTCATGGGGCCTATATACAGTGTATACATAAAACTATTATTAACCATTTTAAGACCTTATAGACTCATGACACACATGTTAGACTCTAGTTTCACCTAGTTCGTTTTAAAGAGTTTACAAGAAATCCTCAAGAGACTTCCTTAGTAGTACTTCTTTCAATTCTACTAAGGTCGGATCAACACACTTCTTAGCTTTCACATCTGTCACAAAAGACGATTATGAACCATTTCTAACATCACACCACCTTTAATGGATTCCATCAACAGAACATCCAATCATGTCACACCTTTAGTGGATTCCATCTCGTACCAATTCTCTTTTACCCACTTCTAATGGGAAAGACTACCCATTGATAATCGGCTAAGGTCTCTTCCACCACGTTCGCCTGACCGGGGTGATAGAGAACACTCATATTATAATCTTAAGTAACTGAAGCCATTTTCTTTGTCAAATAGTATGATCCTTTTGATTGAACACATATTGCAAACTCTTGTGGTCGGTGAACACATCTACATGACACTATAAAATTAATGCCTCAAAATCTATAAGGCAAAAATTATTGCCGCTTATTCAAAATCATGGGTAGGACAATCCATATCATGAACCTTAAGTTGCCTTGAAGCATAGTCAACATCCATCCCATTTTACATAAGCACACATCCTACCAATTCTTGAGGTATCACAATAATCAACAAAACCCTTCGTTCATTCCGATAAATTCAACATCGGAGCAGAAGTAAGTCTATTTTTCAATTCTTGAAAACTCTTCTCATATGTATCAGACCATATGAACTTATCCTTATTTTGAGTCAAAGCTTCTAGTGAAGAGGCCATCGACGAAAACCCCTCTACAAACCTTCATTGGTAACTAGCCAAACCCAAGAAACTTCTAATATCTGAAGTAGTTAGAGGTATCAGCCAACTCTTGACCGCATTTGTTTTCTTAGGATCTACCTCATACCCATACTTGAAACGATATGGCCTAGAAAAGTCAAATATCTTAGCCAAAACTCAAATTTTCTGAACTTCACGAAGATTTGTTCCTCAAATGATCAATATATGTATTCTCACTTCTCCAATAAATCAACATATCATCAATTAACACAATTATGAACATATCAAGGTATTGTATAAATACCTTATTCATAAAATCCACAAATGTTGCTAGAGCATTAGTCAAACCTAACGATATCACCAAAAACTCATAATGACCATATCAGGTTATAAAAGCCATTTTCGAAATATCATCATTCTTTACCCTCAATTGGTGACAACTCGATCTAAGATTAATCTTAGAAAAGTAACTCACTCCTTGAAGTTGGTCAAATAAATCATCTATTCTTGGACGATGATACTTATTCTTAATAGTCACAATATTGAATTGTTGGTAGTCAATACACGTATGAAGTGAACCATCTTTCTTCCTACCAAACAAAATTGGAGCACCCCATGGATAGAAACCCAATTGGATGAAACCCCTACCCAACAAATATTTCAATTTCTCCTTTAATTTCTTAAGTTCTTACAGATGAATTCAATAAAATGGAATATAAATAGGTTGCATTTGTGGAAGAAGGTCAATTTCCAAGTCTATTTCCCTTTTTAAGGAATGAATATCGGGTAGATCATTGGGGAAACTTATGGAAACTCATTGACAATGGGGACCGACTCAAGAGTAGGGGTTTTGGTATCCATATTCCTCACCCTAACTATATGGTGATGCAACCCTTAGAAATCATACTCTTTGCTTTAAGGCGAGATAAATTTACTTTTATGCATAGAATTTCCCCCCTTCCACTCTAGGATAGATTTATTCGGAAAATGAAACTTGACTACATGGGTTATACAATCGATATAAGCATAACAAGAGTGTAGCCAATCCATATCAGGAATAACATAATAGTCTAGCATATCAAGCAAGCTCTACAAAATCAACAAGAGTAACTCTATGGGATAAAGATTCAGGACACATTCTATAGAGCCTCTCAACCATCAGAGAATCACAAAGGGGAGTAGAGATGAAAAGTATTTATCAACACATCGGGAATCACATGAAACCTCTTGCCATATATGGCACTACAAAAGAAAAGGTAGCACCAGGATCAAGTAAAGCATAAACATGAAGCTGAAAGACTTTTAACACATCGGTAACCACATCCGGAGAACGCTCTTCTTCACCACGAGTATGAAGTGAATAAAACCCATTTGTCTTGAGAGTATCTAAACCTAGACCACTTCACTACATCAAAAATGATCTTCATCATCAAGTAATCAACGCAATAGCTCGATTACCTTTATATTATATTATATTATATTATATATATATATATATATACATTGGTAATTATCACTTTTTGTATATATCTCTAAAGCCTTTAGCGTCAATAGATCTAATGGTAGTTAACTCATGCCGGTAAAAATTTTAGCACTCTTTATGAATGTGTCTATGTATTGCCGCTAAAAGTTGTTTTTGTTTTAGTTGTTGGACTAGATGATGGATAGGGTTGATCCCTACAAAGATTATTACCCTCATTCTTAGCAACTAAAAGACAATTTCTTATCTTGTGGTCCATAATACTAAAACCAAAACAAGCATTGGAACCCACTAGGCATTTACCTTCATGATTTCTTCCACACTTAGTACGATTTGGCAATGAAAGTCAACTGCCATTTCCACCTTCGAGCTTAGGGTTAGACACCCTCTCTTAGTTAAACTTCGAAACATTAGAGGAACCTTTACTAAAAAAAACCTTAGTCGATACCTAGGACAACCAAGTCCATCATACCTTGCATGAGCGAAATTACCACCACCAGTTCTAGCCTTCTTTGTCTCCCTAGACCTTCCCTTTAGTTTCTCAATGTGCTGGGCATAAACCATAAGACGAGAAATATCCATGTCATGGAAAATCATAGTCATATGTGATGTATCGTGATTTCACGGTATTTCTAATGCATTTCACTTAAGAGTTGGGTGTGTCTAGATCCTTTTTGTATTGGTTTTAACAAGTTTTGTGTCTTGTCTTGCAGGAAAGATGTTCAGGCAAAAAAATGAAGAAGACAACTGAAAAAGTGCAGAAACAGACCTACAGAGGCAATCGACAGCCCGTCGTTCAATCGACAGACCATAGGTGATAATCATAGATGAGCAGTTCAGGCAGTGCAGAAAATCTGACCAAGCGTGGAACCATGATTGGCATCGATGGTCCGTAGATCGATCGACGGACAGTACTAGTGAACCGTAGTTTGCGACTGTGAGGGTTCCAATGCCTGACGCTTGAAGATTCTAAGTGTGGAGCTACTGAGGAGAATCGACGGACTATATATTAATCGACGGACTATGTTGTTGTTCTGTCATTTGATTCACAGTAGATGCAATCTCGAGCTAAAATGTTTTCTTAAGTCCTAACTGACAGAAGCAAACCACGGACCTTCGATCGATCGATGGCCCGCCAGTAGTCTCGTCGATCGAAGTCGCGTGCTAGAAAAGAAGTTTCCTTATTTAAATTCCTTTTTCATTAAGACATTATTTTCTATAAATAGGGGATAAAACCTCATTTTTGGGGTTAGGTACTACTACTCTTGTTCTAGTTTATATATTGAAGATTAATTTTTGCAATTATTGCAATTAATTGATTTTCGAATTTGGTTTTCAAAGCTTTTGGTTTGCAATTCAAGTGAAATTTCTGGGTTTATTCTTCTTGTTGAGTAATACCATGATTTCTTCATCTAAAAATATGAATTGTGATCTTTTTAAGATGGGTAACTAAACCCACAACTAGGGTTGAGGGAACCATGGGTAATTAATAAAAGTATGACTAGTAACTAAGCAATTCTTGCATAGTGTTTTGCATGCGTTAATGATTCTTTCATTTATAAGTCTTTTTAACGAGTGCGTGCATTGGAAATCGCCTTGTTGCTACTTGCCAGACCAAGGAGGTATTTAATAAGAAAAGAATTATCAATATAGATTTAGTGTGATACTATCTAATAGGCTAGAGTGTCAATTCGTGCGAAGTAATAGTGAAGCCATACATCGATTATAATGTCTAATGTGAGGTAATGGTAAGGATTAGTAAATTACACATTTGGTCCGCTGACCAAGATGCGGGGTTAAATTCTCTACATGTCGGACCAAGGATTTAGATATATCTAACTTATCACGTTGCATGTAATATATTAGGAAAGGATTGCTATTTGTAGGAATACTGTGTTATCAATCTGTTGGGAATACACACACCCTAGTTACTTTCTCATCTTTATAACAACCAAAGTCTACTTTGTTCACTTGATAAACACACTATTGAAGGAATTTGTTTCAAACCCCCCACCCCTTACTTAAGTATTTTAAAAATATCTTTACTAAAAAGATATAATTGTGGGTTAAATTTAAGTCTAAATCATTTTCCTCGTGGGATTGACTCCAACCTACTAGTTGGGTTCTTTACTTGATAACGATCGCTTATACTTCTTTGGGGAGGTGTAATTTGAGAGTATAGGTATGTCAATTTTTCACTTTAATATCCTCTCCATAGAGTCGGCAACTATATAAATAGCATATTTTGACAAATGAGTTAACCTCAAATCATATTCATTGACATTCATGTGTGCTTACCGGAGATTGATAAACTCAAACACTTTTGTCTCCCTCATCTCAAGCGGAAAGAACCTATCAAGAAAGAAGACATAAACCTTTACCAATCTAGGAGACCCTCATCAAACGGTCTTGCTTCCTTCCATTGGTTAAAACATATTTGAGTCATACCCTTAAGTTAATAAGCAGTCGATTCCGCCTTTTCCAACGGGATCACTCCCATAATAGTCAACACTTTGTAAACCTCATTAGTAAATTCTTGAAGATATTCCTCAACCCTAGAACCATAGAATTTCAAAGAATTCATCCTAGTGAAGCCCCTCACTTTAAAAGTCATTGTATCCACATTTGGGTTCACAGAATCACAACCTCTCTATTGGCTTGGCCTTCACGGCCTGAGCCAATACTTGGAAAGTAGTCCTAAACTCTATCTTAGTCACTCACTCGGCCAAAGGGTCAACCAGAATTTAAGGAGGAGCTCTTTGACAAACTTTTTCCCTCAATCTTTCTAGCAAAAGCTCTTCGAGCAGTCATATCCTTAAGACCATCAGATAAGGATTCAGATGTCACAACCCTCAAAATGAAGTAGATTAAATTAAAGCCTATAATGTGTTTTATGAGTTAATAAAGTGCTAAAATAATTAATATTAGCATTAGAAGTCAGTTCGAAGAGTTTAGAAGTCAAACGCCAAAAAATAACCAACACGTTCGAAAGTTAGCCTTTGTGTATGCTAGTGTGCCTTGGCATGTCCTACATGTTGTTTGGTTTCCAAATTGATAGGAGAGGGATTTAAAAAATATATGAACATGTTAAGGGTCAAAACATCCGGGTACGACTCGCCAAGGACCACCCTAAAGGTTTTTGAGGAGGACCCAAACCTTGGCAAGAAGCTGTTAAAAAGCAGTCCAACCAACGACCCTAAACGACGGGCCGTGGTCCAATCGACGTCCCGTCAAAAGGGGGAGTGGCTCCACACTTAGTTGTGGGATCTTATACCCCAACTTAGGAGCCTCTGATCAAAACCACGTCCCAATAAATTCTTAGGCAGTTATTTTGGGTTATTTTTGGTATTTTAAGTTAGTGAAAACTCTAAAACCTAGACTTATCATTCATTATTCAAAATCAAACCCCAAGATCAACAGAAGTTTCTCCAAAGCCTCCATGGGATCTTAAAGTCAAGTAGAAGCTAGGATTAAAGTTCTTCATTAATTCGTCTTCAATTTCATTGGATTTGTTCAATTAAGGTATGGTGATTTCATCCTTGATTCTTCTTTCATTCAAGGATCTAATTCCAAAGGTTTTCCAAAGATGTTCAAAAACCTTGAAATCCTATTTTGAATTCTAAGCATGGGTTCTTGCATGAAAAGGTTTAAATCAATGTTTATGAAGTAATTGATGTTAATTGGTGGTTAAAATCAAAACTTCCATGAACCCATGTATTCCTTGAATTCCTAATTTTGGCTCTGAAGTGGTTGAATTGATCATGGCTTAATCTTATGGAATTCTTGTGTAGATTGCATTGGGCTAGTAAAATATGTATAGAACATGATATAATTGTTCATAAATTGCCTTATAATGATGATATCTATATTGAGTGTTGTTGGATCATTGATATGGATTAATTATTGTCTTAGTCTTGTTTATATTATCATTGGCAAGAGCTTTTGTTACGTGAAATCGTTGAAAAGGACAAGGAATGGTGATAATGGATATTAGAAGGTGGTGAGCTGACGTAACTCCTCTATTTTATATAAAACTGATATTGAATTGTATTGATTGGTATTGTCCACTTTTGGTGGAGGTGCTTAATTGTTATACTTGCTATGAACATGGCTTTGTCGGCATTAATATGTGAATTGTCCTATCATCATGTTATAGCTTGTATAGATGTTCAATGTGAAGGTAATATTGTCTATGGTGCATGTGTTAGGTGAAAGTGTGATTCCTCTAAATGGTTGTATGTGAATATGATAGACTAAGAAGAGGTTATATATGTGATAAGGGTATCTTTCTTAGGTAAACTTAGTTGTCCCAATATATGTATAACTAATCTCCGTATAACTAATATGTGCATAAAAGAATATATAGATTCACTCACAACTAATTGTGAGTGACGAAATTAAGTTAGTGTATTTGGTCATAGTTTCATATATTTTTTTGACAATTCATTTTGGTTAAAGCTTTGGTGATATTTTACCATGCACTTGGCCATAGAGTTTCAGAAAATTTGATTTTTAAAGAAATGTAAGTTATACCCATAAATTGTAAATATACTCATTATATTATCATTTTGTGATGTACATATTTCGTGAAAAGTTATAACAAGGAACACAGTTAATATAGATTTGAAAAAAAAAAAGAAAGAAAACAAAATATTGATATAACTGTATAAATTTACAACTAACTAGGATTAAAATGCAGCCCAAAACTTATAAATGTTAGGTGTTTTTATAAAATATAAAAGTTCGGATATTTTTAAAATTCTTAGAAGTTTCCAAAAAATAGGTGATAGATTTTTTTAGTATTGGAGAATTTAAATTGTTGCCGAACAATATTTACCAAAATTTTCCCAATATATTTAACAATATCTATGATCCAATGGGTCCTAAAAAACATTCTTAATACACATATCCAAAACCACCTCTCCTCGCTTTCCGAGTCCGAATAAGAATTTATCTGGATGAACTTATAAAAAGTAATTAAGTAAAAAGTTAAAAGTTATAAATAGATGGTATTCTATTTCTTACTTTTAAATTATTTTGGCTTGAAAATGAATGCTTAAAAGTATTGTATAACATTTTCAAACACCTCCAAAATTTAAAAACTACTTAAAAAAATAAAAACACCAAAAAATAAATTAATCCAAACGAGTAATAAAGGTTGACTGTACAAATGCAACATACAAGAAGTAAGAGATATTTAGAGATATCTAACAATAAATTCTTTGATGGCACGATAAACTTGAATATCATAGATCTTAAAAAATTATGTCAATCTTCACATGTCTTAAATTCTAGAATAAAAAACTTGATGTCTTTAGTAAATTTTCTTTCAATGAATGATAATCCTGTAAATAATTTTCGAACTAAAAAAGCTTCTTAGTGTGAAAAATAAATATAGGCTTAAGTCATACACATCCCATTAAAGTTGTCTGCATATTACACTTGAACAACTTGACTAAGTCTTGTACCTATTGAACATCTCTAGTACTTTGAATTGATACCTATTAGATACCTTTTGAACAATCAGCCATAAATACTGAGTGTGTGAGATACACTCGCTATGACATGGCAATATGATGAATTAAATTCTGACATGTATCTGTTAAATCCCAAGAAATTATTTAAAAATATAATTCAATATGAATGAAGAAAAATATGAAAAATATTTATAAAAAAAAAATTGTAATCCATGCACAATTATCCCACCCCACCAAACCTTTCCCCTGCTATGCATGACCAACCCCCTACGTCTGTCTCTTTTCCTTTTTTGTTTTCTGTTCTTTTTTACCATAGATTAACAATGGCAAATCGTTTAGATTAAAAAAAATATTTTTTTAATAGTTACCATTGTTACCAACCACCCAAGTTCTTTCCTGCTATCTATCAGAACACTATTTTCCTTTTTCTTTTTCTTTTTCTTTTTCTGATCTTCTAAATAAATAATTACAAATATAAATTCAATGGTGATCGAGAAGGTGAAGTGACTGTAGAAATAAGAAGAAGAAGAAACGAAATATAGCATTGAAAGAGAAAAAACACGACCAAGTGTCGATGTTAATGATAAAAGGTGATGGTAATTGTTGCTTAAAAGAGGAGGAAGGGATGGATGTATTGACTGCTATAATAACAAATCTGAAAAAATAAAATGATAATAATGATAAAAGAAGAGAAAAAAATGAAGAAGGAAGAAGGGTGTTTATGTCAACAATGGCGGATGAGCGGTAAGGTGGAGAAGTAATGTCAACAAGTCCAGTGAAGAAGAAAGAGATTTTTAAGTTTAAAAAATGTCTAATTTAATTTTTTTCACGCGCTTATCATTCGTGAATCACACCTAAAATGTCACCTAAGTAAAAAATGTTTAATTGGTATCAATTTGAAGTACTAGAGGTGTTTAATAGGTATAAGATTTAATTGAAATGTTCAACTGAAATATGTGGACAACTTTAAAGAGTTACGTGTGACTTAAGCCATAAATATATGTACAGATTGTATGCCCATATATCAGATGCTATGGAATTTGAACTTTCTAAGATAAATGGTTTCTAGGTGCGTATATGTATGTATGCATAGTAACCAACTAAAAAGATGGATTGACTTATATTTATTATATTAGTGCTCCTATTTGCCAAAGATATAATTATGCCACCACTATATATAGCTATCTATATAATAATGCTATCAATACACTTACGGATGTTATCAGAGGCGGATCTAAGATTTAAAAGTTGGAAGTTTCAATATTTAAGTAAGATAAAAGGACTGGTTGCTTTAAATTTAGTTACAATTCAGGTTATTAATTTTATTTTATTTTATAAACAAATCGATGAAATGTGCCATTAGTAATATTTTCTTTTAGATATTATGTGATCAGAGATAACTAGAAAATTCAATTTTATCTTCTTTTTTTTTGGAATTAAATGTCTTATTCGCTGAACTTTGAGAAAAAAAAGTCACGTTAAAATTTGAGCATGTATAAACCATCTAACAATATTAACATAATATATTCATCTTCCATTGACTTTATGCGTTGTTGGAGATATATATTGGAAAATAATAAAAATTATAGTTTCAGCCTATTCATTTTACTTAGCAAAAACGTCGGTGAACATCAAAAAACCTTTAAATTTTTAAAAAGAAAAACATTTTTTGAAACTTATGTTTTATCTAAAAACTATTATTTAAATATATTCTTAATAATATTTATTTGACGCTCATAATTTAGTACTCACTAATTGATAAAATAAAATAAACACGTTACACTCAAATCAATAGATTAATAATTAGTGCGAGAGAAAGTAAAAAAAAATAAAAAATAATTATGAAAAGGGGTCAATTTGATTTAATAAAGAATAGTAAATAAATAAGAATGAATGGAGAAAAAAAAGGAGCAAGCAAAAAAATTAAATGTTGTTGCAAAGGTTCAAACTCGGGTTGACAAGGTGGCAGACCTACTCCTTTTCCAATTGCCTATTTCATTGTATGGGTGGCAAAAGTAATATATATTTAATTTTATACATATATACATGTGTATACAATGTTTTTTCCGGAAACACTGGGTGTCGTGGCACCCCACCCATACACCTAAATCCGCCCCTGGTTGTTGCACTACACCTCACTTCCATGTGCAGGTGAGGTGTCAAACCCGTGTCATTTTTTATTTTATTACAAATGTATTCATGAATTAAGGGGTCGTTTGCTATAAAAATTAATACGGTAGTGACTAACAATACAAAATTGATTTTTGAAAATTATTTGTCTTGACTCAATTACATAATTGTTGAACAATTAGCTAGCTTTGACTCAACTACATAATAAATGAAGGGTATAATTGAAAAGAAACTTTTTATAGAGTTTTAATCCAAACACAAGATGAGGTGGGACAACATGATAAAAAACAAGTCAAGTCTCCAATTTCTCCATTCAAAACAAGCTTTTGGCATTAAGGTATGATAGTCTTTATCTATGGAGCCTTTTCCTCCATAGAGTTCCTAAATTCTCCAATTTTGAAGTTAGAAATCTCCAATTGAAGTTACGGTTTTGTTTTATGTCCTAAGTTTCTTTGAATGTTGAATTATTTTATTGTATTATGATCTATTATGCATTAATTGAGGTAATTCCATGTTTTAAGATAAATTTTCATGAACTTAGTGTAACCTATGTTTTCTAAGCTATGTTGATATAATGTGGATTTAAAACTATGAAAGATGAATTTATGAATATATGCATGTTACTATGAAATTGATGAAAATGTTTTAAGGATGTTTTGAGAGTGAAGTATCAATATGATTATTGTTGTGTTGTGAAAGGGTTTCTCATATACACATGAAAGTATGAATTGAAAGAGTTTTCTCACATATTTTAAGGTTGAAAGATCTTCTCACCTAAAATGAATCTAAGTTAAGGAATTATTCTAATAATGAGGCAAGCGGCGGTTACCCATGACCTTCAATGATAAGACGAGTAGAGACTACCCATGTCTCGTGAATGAAGGAAAGTTAAGACTAATCAATAGTTCGTTGGAGTTATGCTTAGTACCGAGTGGATAAGTGGTGATTATCCATGTCCCATAGACTATGTGCCACCATAGGCTGCTTATATAGAAATTAGCTAGTGGATCCACGTATGCTAGAAGTTCATAGTTCTTACCTTGGCAAGTGAGAACACCTCTTTCGGTATAAGGTAGACACCAGATTTCATGTTATAGCTCACATGGTCTTACATGCTGGTTAAAGGTAAATTTCCCACATTAATGAATTAATCAAGGTTATTTCAAGAAGTATGCCACGAATGTTTTAAAGTATTAACTTGCATTGACCATACTTTTATGACTTATGTTTCGAACACTTTTATCCCATATTTTAGATTGGTCATTACATATCATTAAAAGGTCTTTTTGGTATGATTTGTATCTCTAGCTATGTATTACTGTCACACTTGGTACATCTTTGTACTATCACATACTCTTATCTACATTCTCCCAAATGTAGGGTCCAACGTTCCAGATTTGCATCTCTGTGGCTAAGGATCATTTAGTAGATATTGAAAATTGGTGAGTCCTCATGTTCTGAGGATGAAGCCTTATTTCATATTGTCTTTACATTTCACTCTTTGAACTTGTTGTACATATTACGTCCTGATTACTCCTTTGTACTAGATGGCTTTGAAACATTGTTAGACTTTCGCTTCATTTATAAAACTCTTATGTTTTGAAATTGTCTTTTAAGTTCACTCGATTTTATATTTATCTTGTATGATGTATGCTAAGTGACTTTTGTAGGGTCTCTCGGGGTTCTACACGCCATGTTACACCTACGATCTACCTTGGATCGTGACAAGAGTGTAGGTTTGCAGTCATGATAGTTGTTGTCCTTGCTAGCCTTGTTTTTTGGTTTACCAATGTGTGATGCCTATTTAATGAATTTTTTTGGATATATATGTATATGTATTGAGCTTTTTGGTAGAGATCATGGTGGCTTTGACACTCCATATAGAGTTTATGCGTTCATAGATATCATGGTGGCCTCAACATCCCAAACAAGACTTGTGTGCTAGTTGTTATTGCTTTTTACGAACTATTGAGAGTAAGTGTTTTCTTTATAGAGTGGTGAAAAAGGCCTTGCTGATCGAGAACTTATGTTTAAACTAAGATATACTTGTTTCTTTTTTGGACTACGTGTGGCTGCTCTGTGCCATTAACAAATGGTTCAAGTGAATCCGCTTAATCTTAAAAATTTACAGTAAGTTCTAGTTGCGCCCTTCAATTTTGGAGTCAAATTTGGAATATGACAAACCTAATATGAGAGAAATATCATATTTTAGGAAGTCTACTAAAGTCTTGTTTATAAATATATGTTGTGCACCACATTTCATAAGTAAAAAGCTATAAACATTATTGAGGAATATTACCCTTCTTCTGCTCAAATCTTAATATGGTCAAATATATAATCTAGGTGAGTTATAGAGCTCATATTACTATAAAATATCTCACTAAAAAATCAGATCAAAGGTTTCACCTTTTTAAATTTTGAACACTTGTTTGCTTTCACCTTCACCTCAACAAGTCAAAGTTGTTACCTTCTTTATTCAAAATTTATTCAATACCTTTGGCTTATATTTCTTACTTTCACCTCAGTTGGTCAATGATTAGCTTTTTTTCTATTTAATAGTTGGTAGAAACCTTTGAGCTAATTTTCTCATGCTACAGTATGCATAAAATTGCTTATAAATAAAGTAGAGCATTATTTCAGCACCAATTGACTTATAGTTGGTTGGAGTATCAATTAGTAGAGTAACAATGATAAACTCATTGTTGGGAATTGTAGTTGTATCCATAGTGGGATTTACTATTATAACAGTTGCTTATAATGATAAGGTAATAGATTCAACAGAATGTGATTTTCCAGCAATTTACAACTTTGGAGACTCAAATTCAGACACAGGTGGAATTGCAGCTGCATTTTATCCCATGGCAGCACCCTGCGGAGAGTCCTACTTCCATAAACCTGCCGGAAGGGGCTCCGATGGTCGCCTTATTATTGTGGAGCTTCTAGTTGTAATTATATTGATGATATAGTAAATATAAACTAATTTTATTTGCCTATAAATTAAGATGGAGTTCCGCATTTGAGTCCATATCTGGATACATTAGGAACAAGTTATAGACATGGTGCAAACTTTGCAACAGGAGGAGCAACAATTAGAAGGATAAATGAGTCGTGGTTTGTTAGCCCATTTCCTCTTGATATTCAAGTTGAGCACTACACTCAACTTAAAGAACGAACTACCTACTTGTACAATCAAGGTTCGACATTCACTGTCCCATTTTGCTAATAAAATAAACAATCTGAATGAGTTGTGGGATTTTGTAGGGAAAGAAGAATCAGCTGATAAAAGCAGGCTTGCCATACCTGTGGAGTTCTCCAAGGCACTATACACAATAGATATAGGGCAGAATGATATTTCTGTTGCTTCTCGAATGTTGCCAAAAATGGAACAAGTTGGAGCAATTATACCGGACATAATCAACCAGTTTGCTGCACAACTTCGAGTATCTTCTATCTTTAAAACTTTTTTTGGAAACTTGATCACTTTTAATATATTTATTTAACATAATATTGATATAAATGATAATAAATAAAAATTATATTGATAATTAATTCTAAGGTGTTTAATATGTTGTAGGACTTGTACAAGAAAGGAGCTAGGAATTTGTGGATTCATAATGCAGGTCCAATTGGTTGTTTGCCAGTAGCCACAATCAAAATTAAAGATCCAACAGCAGGGTACCTGGATGAACACGGATGCGTCAAGGATATGAATGATACAGCCATACTGTTCAACAAACAACTCTTCCATACGTTGACCAAACTCAGGATAGAGCTTCAACAAGCTGCAATAACTTACGTTGATTTGTACAAGGCTAAGTATGAGTTAATCAGCAACGCAAAGAACCAAGGTAATTAATTCCTTTTTGTGTATCAAATTATAAATCATACTCAAACTGTTAACTTACAATATCATATCAAGACCCCGCGTGACTTAACTTTTAAAAAAATGTATCTTCTAAAATATATAGTTTATAAAAAGTTAATTTTAGCAATTTTTAAGTTTTAACTTTAAAATTGAAAGGTATGGAAGTATTACTTTTAATTTTAAATTTTTTTTAAGTCATTATTAACTTGTTTTAATTTTTTTTTTATTTTGTCAGATAATTTTAAAAGTTTAAAATGACTTTAAATAAATTTGATCAATTTTTAAGTCAACCTAAATAGATTCTTTAAATTTGTAATAGATGATTGAAAAAGATTTAGATAAAATTGAAATTAATGACCAATGAAATTTGAGTTGAAATTGCACCATATTTTAGTTGGTGCGCTAAGGGGACCCGTAGGAGCACACAAGTGGTACAGTGAAAATGGAGAATCCCAATAACTAATGCATGGTTGAGCTTGAAGGACCATTATATTGGAGGATGTCATCTATTTACAAAAAGAAAAGGTTTTGGAGTTCAAGTTAATTTTAAGCATTTCATTTCCTAGGTGACATTTAAAAATGACATGAAATTTAACTAAGTGTGCATTTAAAAATTGAATAAGAAAAGAGTTCAAAAATTAAATTTTTAGTAAATATAAGTATTCAGTTGATAAAGTTATGAATAGAATAACCCAATTAACAATTTGAATCAATTTAAGAGTGTTCCATGCCATTCCACCAATATAAGTTTAGACACTACTTTTTTTGTGTCATTTCATGTGAAATGATTTAGATCGCGAAGATTAAATTCTATCTGTCATTTTATATGAAATTATTTTTACCACAAGGATTAAATTATTTAATTTTCTATGTGAATTCAACCTATTATCTTATTTTTTTTATATAAAAGTAAAATTTATGTGTAACTCAAAATATTTTTAAAATAATACAAAAGAATCTCAATAAAAAATTAAATCTCTTTTATCTTTCCAAATGGTGACTTAATCGCATAAAGTTATAATCTAATAAAGTAAGTACAATTTAATTTTTGAAAGTACTATAATATAATATTATATGTCAAACAGCACAGCAGCCCAATGACTAAAATATTTTATCTGCTCGTAGAAAAAAGTGAAACCGGTGAAATAGACCACTTTGTCAATGTGTTAAAAAAGATATTTAAATATAATTTTGTCAATGAATATGTCACATAAGTAATAAAGTAAAGAGGAGTGGTAAATGGCCAGAAAAATGTGGCCAGATGGTTAGAATATTGAAAAAGATTATTATAGTCTTTTCCTTCAAATAAATTTAATTTTTTGATATTTTTAAAAAAGTATGAATTTAATTATTTTGATAAAATTAATTTTCTACATCCTATGCTTTATTACTTTTTCAACTCTTGTTCTTTTTGTCATTTCACTTCTCCTTCTTGACTTTTTTTTTCTCTTCTTATAAAAAAATTAGAATATGGTGAAAATAAATAATTATATTTAAGCATTTAAATTGGTTAAATTCATCCTATGAATGAAACAATAAATAAATTTATTTTTTTGTAACTATTGGAACTTCATTAATGTAAAATATTATTTTAAGAGCATAAAGAAAATCATAATTTCCTGGGGGAAAAAGCATAATTTATTTGCTTTAATGTCAAATTCTCTATGTATATATAATTTATACATTTTTTTTGTAATATGACTCAGTTTTAAATACGCTCCCTATATTTAAAATTTAAACATTTATACTTTATGTACTATAAGAAATATACACATGCACCTCCAACTAAGTTTATCCATAACTAATTATATTAAAATATAATTATTAAATAATAAACTAAAAATATATAAAAAATGTTTTTTTGACGTTATTCTTACAAAATTAATTAGTGTCGATACTATAAGTAATAAAAAAATTATGATTTCTGTATGTTTTGATGTTTATCATATATAAAGTGTTTTGAGTTTTGCATGACTTTTATTGAAATATTTTCAAATTATACTTACAAAATTATTTAAATATGTACTTTAAATTTATTTGAACACAACTTCATAAACTTATTTAGTTAGAACGCATATTAATAATAATAAATAAGTAATAGTTCACATATTATCAAGTCAACATAATATAAGGGTGCAAAATTATCACATATTCAATATGATTGTTGTTAAATAGGATCGACACTGATGAATATATGATTTTTATAATATTATGATATTTGCATCTCTAAGGTGTTTCGAGTTTTCATTGTCGTTATTAATATAGTTTTAGATTATATGTTAAGATATTCAAATTAATAGCCTTAATTTATTTAAACATAATAATTTATAAAATTCTATATTTTTAATATTAATAACAAATATGATTAATGATCTATAAGTTATCAAATTGACTTAATATATTGCGGATACAAGACTATAATTAATATTAACACATTACTCTCTGGGATTCTCAGCAACAATATAAGTAAAATAAATATGGATTCTGAAATTTACAATTGAATGATAATGATTAATACGATTTTTGACTAATTAATAATTGTTTATACATCGTGTATGTTTTTCTTTTAGAAAAATAATAACATAATCTTAGACTTAGATAGTTTAAATAACTATTAATAGTAACGCGATTTTCATAGTGATGCCTTGAATTAAGAAAGTTATTTCTTATTATATAATTGTCTTAATATCAAGGTTGACTACTCTCTTTTTAATATAATACTAACATTGATATATATAGAATAATCAAATAAGATATAGAATATCTTTTACATTTCATTAGTATACGACATTGTTTGTTTGATCTTCATGATAATAATATTGTGTAAATTATGTTGAATTATTATTAGGAGAAAAAAATTTGATATACTCCTTAATTTTGTGATATAGAGATAATATATATTCCGTAAAGAAAAGGTCACATATACATTTATTGTTACATGAGCAAATTAAATAATTTATATATCCTCTTTTGACTAACGAAAGTTATACTTTAGATTTTTAGTTTATTTATTTTAGTTATTTAACCAATCACATAGAGAAAAATCAGGTAGTTTTTTCACGTGATTTTATTTTTGAGTTTTTGAATTCAATGGCTAATTTGGTCTTAGTTATCTCCCTTATGAATATATTTGTTTATTTATTTGAGTTTGTTGTTCATGTTTAATTTTTTGCTTTCCTTCTTTAGTGTAGAAAACATGAGAATTTAAAAGAAATAAAAAGAAATAGTGAACGAAATAAAAAAAAATTAAAAAAAAACAAACTAAAATTAATCATTTTTTGCAGTTATATTGAATTTTATTTTGTAGTTGTAAAAATGTTGATGCATCTATAATAGACTTTGCAAGAAGATAAGTGAAAAATTAAATTTGATCATCAACATAGTATGTCAAAATTAGTAATGGAATAAAGGAAGATAAAAAATAAATAAAAAAGACAAAAATTCATGTATGAAGAAGATCAAATATAACTCGAAATATTTTGAGAAAGATCAAATATACCTTTTATATTTATATTTATTAAAAAAAATAATAAGTTTTTCACTTTCATCAGCAAAAAATGATTTTGAGTTTTCAAACATACCTCAAAATACTACGAGAAGGGTCAAACATACCTTGTATAATTTTTATTTAATTTTAAAATACATAATTTAATTTTCTTAAAATATAGTAATCAAATATGTAATTTAAAATTTTTAAATATGTAGTTTAATTTTTAAATATGTTGTTGTAAATATGTAGTATAATTTTTTAAAACATAAACTTTAAATATGTAATTTTTCAACATTAATGTGTAGTTATCTTGGGTTATTGTTAAATAGGATCAACACTTATAAATCATATGATTTTTAGTATTTTTTAATGTGTTGTTTTCTATCGATTCTAATGTATTTTGACTTTTGGTTGTTATTATTAAATTATTTTATATTATATATAAAAAAAAAGTATTTAAAATGTCATTTAAATCATTATTTAAATAGGTAATTTAAATTTATTTATATAATAACTGCAATAAAATTACTTAATTTTACAAATTATTAATCCGTTCAAAACAAATATTAATTTGAAAGAAAAAAATAATATTGTGACTACAACTATGTATACTTAATATTTTAGCAGATCATTTAATAGCAAATATTTTTTAATAAATAACAAATAATACTAATAAAGAAAAATATATATGTGATAAAACTAAATCTAGTTCATGTTAAATTTGTATTGTCATTGTCATCGGAGAACTATAAAGATGTTTTTCTTTCAATTTTTTTTTTATAAAAGTTTATTTTGAAATCATAAAAAACTCTTTTTATCCTTTTTATGTTATTAAAATTTTTTAATGAAGCACCATCAAAGTTTTTATAAAAAAATTGTATATGTCTCTAGTACTGAAATAATAAATAAAAATTAATTTTAATGAGTCTTTTTTGCGTATGACATGATTCATATGTTATCGAAAGTATGAAGATAATCACATAATAGAGAAAACATGATGGTAATTTTAGTTTTGTTCTTATTTCGTTCACTTAATTTTGAGTATAATTGGATAAAATATATTTTTTTCTTTTATTTTTTCTAGAAAATCGGTGTATAATAACAACTCCTTTGAATAAATAAGAGTAACTCTTTAGCCAACTCAACCAATTTCATATTTTTATTTTGTATATAAATATTTAATATTATAATTTAGATATAAATATCTTTTTGCGATTAAAAATTATAAATTAAAATAGATAATTTAACCTTA
This sequence comes from Solanum pennellii, assembly GCF_001406875.1. NCBI lineage: Eukaryota > Viridiplantae > Streptophyta > Magnoliopsida > Solanales > Solanaceae > Solanum > Solanum pennellii. The sequence continues at coordinate 32,761,039 of NC_028648.1, read as the reverse complement.
GTTCTGTTTTATACTATTTAAAATTTTTCTTATCGTTAAGGAATAAGAAATGAAAAAAAATAAACTAAAAGGAACAAGTAAAAAGGAGGAAAATTGAATTATGTTTTTTTGGTGAATTTTTTTATTCTTTTTCCATGTTTAACTAAGAAATTATACAATAATTAATCTCACTAATCATTTTTAATGTCTTGAAAATATAATTGGATTATATATTTAATATTTAAGTTAAAAAGCAAAAATATCTAAAATTAAACTAGATTATGTGTGAATATATTATTTTACCATTTTAATTAAATTCTGATCAAACTTTTCTGACCAAAAAGATTTTTCGTAAAGTAAATATGTTTGGTGTGTTCACAGGATTCGAGGAGGCATCGAAGATCTGCTGTGGGGTTCATGAAAATGGAGAGGATGTTTGGTGTGGGAATAAAAAAAGATTAAATAATGGAACAGAAGTATATGCAGGATCTTGCAACAACCCTTCCACTATCATCAGCTGGGATGGGTGTCCATTATACTGAAGCTGCTAACCATTGGATTGCTAATTACATTCTCAATGCCTCACTTTCAAACCCTACCCTACCCATAACTAAAGCATGTCATCCTCTCCATTAAAATAATAATAATTCTTGCAACACCATGTTCTATTAAATACAAGATCTTATTGTTTATATTTAAATATTTATCATTTGAATATCACCCTTTCATATGTATTAAAGTATCGTTACTTTAATATTCTCTTTGTCTTAATTTATATGTTTTATTTTTCTTTTTAGTCTGTTTATAAAGAAAATGACACATGTTTATATTAAGTAGCAATTTAACTTTAAAATGTCTATTTTAGCCTTAATGAAACAATTTATAGCCACATAAATTTCTATCATTCATTTATACCACAAGTTTTAAAAATCTTTTTTATTTTTTAAATTTTATGCTGAGTTAAAATGTCATATAAAATGTCGAAGGAAATAGTAATTATCCTTTAAAATTTGACCAAAATTATTATCATTTTTTTTTTTAGTTTTATAAATGGTTCCCCTCATCTTCATTTGAAGTTGAATTAGTACCCTTTAAGAAGGACCGTCTGACGGGGCAATTAATTAAATGGGATGGAGTATGGAACTCATTCATTTGAATTGAATCAAAATTTTAATTTTGGATTAATTTTGAATTTTAGATTTGTTAATTAATTTTGGATTAAACTTTGAATTTTAGATTTGGTAATCAATTTTGCTTAAAATGAAGTTCTCTCATATGAATATTGTTTCATTATGATTAGTTAAATTTGTAGCTAAGTGCGTGTGCATGATGTGAGTGTAACATAATGAATGTTGATTAATTAGTTCTAAAATTGGTTGTTATGCGTGTATGTATTGTTGTCTAGAAGTTCTAATCTAAAATCAGTAGTTGTAAACATTGATTTAACTCTCTAACATCATTTTGGCTTGAGAAAGCAAAAAGGAGTTGGGTAAGACTTCAATAGTGAGGACTTGGTGAAATTTGTCTATGGATTTGAGCTACAGATTGGACAATCTGACTAATTTCTCATTTAATGTTATATGCTAGTTATAGTTAATGTTTGATGTTTTATTGGTAATGGTCTTAAACTTCGAGATAAACCAATGGATATATGTTTGATAGTTCGAGAGATTATTGAATGTGGCATAGACAGAATCCTGTTCATGTAACCAACTGATTTGTTTTCTATTGATCTCTGCCTATTGTGTATAAACCTCATAAAAATGTGAACACCCTAATTATTTTCAATCTGGGTAAAACTTATTTGTGTTGATTCCTTACTTGTGATACTTGATATTGATAATTTCTAGATTGTTTACTAAATTTCTGATACTTGATATCGATAATTTCTAATTTCTAATATTTATCATCTATAATTTATATGTATATTTAATTTAATCATCATCGTCATTATATCATATCATTATCATCTTATATTATCATAATAATAAATAATATAAATATAATAATAATATTATATTAAAAGTGGAAAACACCAAATTGAAAAATTGGATTACCATTTTAGCCCTATACTAAATTATTTTTTAATAAAAAATAGTTAATTAAATATTAAATGTTTATTTAAAAAATCAAATAATCATTTTTCATTCACTAAATTAACATTGTTCCTCTAATAACTTATGCTTAGAAATTAAATTATTACAAAATCATTAAATGTTTCCATGCATATAAAAAGTACTTCTTTCGTCCGGAATTATTTGTTATATTGCGCTTTTCGAAAGCCAATTTGACTAATTTTCAAAGTTAAATTAGATCACATTAATTCGATATTTTTTAAACAAAAGATTAGATATTCTAAAATTATATGAAAAGTACTAGAAATTACAATTTTTTACATATTAATATGATGAAAAATTACATCTTAAAATGTTAGTCAAAGTTTTTATAGTTTGACTCAAAATAAAAATCATAACAAACAATTTCGAACAAATAGAGTAATAACAAATCTTTTTTAGGAATACTAAAGGTTATTTGATAATTTAGAAGCAATTTAATTTGATTTATGTATTAGCGCAAAGTCACGTTAGCCAAGAAAAAATGTTAATACTCTCATGCATTTATATCATGATTAAATTGCACTTATCTAACGGTAGACTATACAAGTTCTCCTACAATTTTTAGATTATTCCTACATTTGTCATCTATAAATATAAAAAATATCGGAGCAAACAAATCATGTGACATACAAGGAATGGGCAAAGTAAGATTTGGGGGATCAACTTCTTTAGGGATGAAAAGAACATTTTTTACTCTTTTTTTTAGAAGAACAAAGGTGAATGATCTTTAGGAAGGATATGTTTTTTTAGTACATAATTTCTTTCTTTGAATGTAAAATAAAGGGTCATGCATCAAAATATAAGATCATGACTATTTACTAATATACTTGTGTGGTGTAATTTATAAAAAAAATTAATTGTAATTTACTTGATCTTTTTAATGACTAAATTATTGTACTATATTAATTGATAATAGAAGTTATTCAATTTGTCCTTATGATTTTATTAATTACTTATCTTTGTTTATTTTTTGTAAGGGATATGGAAGATAAAATATATAAAACCACATCTATTTCAATATTTTCTGAAGGGGTGTACAAGATTCAAACACGATGAATAATTTGGAACAAAAAAAACTTATAATTAAATTATTAATATTTTCTTTAATTCACAGAAGAAATAATGATATAAATGTTTATCCTTATTTATTTACTTATTTATTCTTTTGTCTCATTTTTAGAAAGACTAATTCAATGTTTCAACTTTTGATAATGTTTCATATTTTAAGTTATCACTTCGTTGATGTATTCAAAGCTCATTTTTTGAAATAATTAATTTGTTAGAATTCAATACTTGATATGATCCGTTAATAATAATAAAAATAATAGTAATTGTTAATTGTAGCCTTCATTTTATTTTTATTAACTCTAAGAAGTGATCATCAAATTCTTTTCATTTTTCATTTTCTTCTTTTCTCTTAACTTTGTAGGCAATTTATATAAGAGATAAGAATATACATATGGTAATTTGTGTTTACAATTATAGTATTTTAAAGTACTAAATATTGTCACTTTTATTTCATTTGGAGAAGAGATACTTTGTTGTCATATTTTAATTTGTTATTGGTATCCAAGAGTAGATTTTAAATATTTAAACTATTTTTTATTTGAAAATGAATGATATTCGTGTAACTCAATTATAAAACTAGTTTTAATGCAATAACAATTTGAAATAATTTATGTTGATTTAGATGAATATACGTGCAATACACCTGTTCAAAAATTAATGTGTGTGTGTATATATATATATATATATATGCTAGATTTTTTTGGTTGAGAAATCAATTCGAGAGTGATCTCAATGGTCAATCCTTGTAGTTTGATTCCAACCTCTAAAGTTGGATTATTATTTTGCCTATGCCTTGAAAATGGAACATAGTTGAGTGCTCATAGAAAATGACGTGGTTGGCAGAGATTGGCTTACGATCGCCTCTAGTTGATTTTTGAATTCAAACTTTTCTACATTCATCCTGCCCAATTCTCTCTCAATCTAAGGAAGAAGAAGTCACGATTCTACCAAGGATAATCCATTTCGACATAGCTTCTGGGCTTTTATAATCAAGTTTGTGATGAAGCAGTAGAAAATGTAAGAATTATTATTATTATTATTAATTATTTCTTATTTATGGCCCAAGTTTACTTGTAATATTATAAATAATATTTATGTTTTCTTTTAGATTGTGCAAAAATTAAAGTGATTGTTATATTAAGTAATAAATAATATGTGTCTACTTAGTGCAGTATAGTTTGTTAGTCATCAAAGTGGTCAAACTAGAAAATTAATGTTTACACATATAATATTTATGTTCACTTGGCATATATGTGGATTAGAACAATTCATTAATTATTGGTACATTCAATATTCCAAGGGAGACTGGGTCAGAATTTTCAACATGATGCATGTATTACGTTTTTATAGTTTGTTAGTCACCAAAGTGGTCAAATTAAAATGTTTAAAATTATTCACATGCACAAAATTTTATGATATTATGTGTGTTTTGTATATTTATATAGTTTGTTAGTCACCAAAGTGGTCAAACTAGAGAAAATTAACGTCTACACATATCATGTATATGATCACTTGATGCATGTATTATGAATCTATAGTTTGTTAGTCACCAAAGTGGCGAAACTAAAATGTTTAAAATTATTCACATGCACAAAATTTTATGAGATTATGTATGCATTTATATTCATATAGTTTGTTAGTCACCAAAGTGGTCAAACTAATATGGTTAAGAAAAATATGCACTCATAAAATTGTCACTTGTCTATGAAGGTTAATCAAATGTCTATATTAAAAAATAAATAGATATATTGACTTTCATTATTACTAGGACTTAAAAAAGTTTTACCCAAAGGTGAATCTATCATTCTAAAAATAGTGAAAATTATGAGGTAAATTAATATTTTTAGTCAAATATATATTGTATATCCAAAGATGTCGAATATGTTTGATTAAAACTATTCAATTACCTATAAAAGATAAAATGACATTTAAATTATGATAATGTGTCGTAGTATCTACCCAAAGGAGAATTACGATATATTCTTTTCGCTTTACTGAATTCACATCATTTTTTGATTTGTGAGCATGTTGTTAGGACCGAAAATAAGCAGGTGTAACGCGGAAGCTAGCAAAGCAAACCTCAAAAGACCACGAGTAAGAAGACAACGACAAATATACCAAAAGACACAAAGATTTAACGTGGTTCGATCAATCGACCTACGTCCACAAAGGAGATGAGCAATCCACTATAAATATGAGAGTACAAAATACAGAGAGAAACAACCTCAACCAAATTCACTTAGAATACATGGGAGGTTCACACAAGTGATAACGTATCAAACTTGCCCATAAATTCTCCCCCTAACCAAAACTCTCAAAGCCCTTAAGACTACATTGTGAATGTTGATTAAGTTAGAAGGAACATGCCTCTATTTATAGATTCCTAAACCTTTTCCTACCAGAAAAAGGATTAGTCAATCCAAAACCTTTTCCTAAAAGGAAAACCTATTTATGGTAAGAAATCAGGGCAAATAAAAGCCAACACATGTATATCTATTTTGCAGTTATTTCTCTTCATTCGCATGCTTCGTCTGTTACTGTGTTCAATGGATTGAACTTCTCTGAATGACATAAACAAGTCCAGTTCCACTTAAGTGTAATGGATTGACTTGGACAAACCCACTGTCATTACTGATAAGAGCAGTCATGATGAAAAGTCTTTTCATAAATTATGGGAGCGCTCTAACAGATTGAGCCATATGTTCATGCAAATGACGGTTGCTAACAACATTAAAATTACTATTCTACAAACAGAAAGTGTTAGGGAATACCTGAAGTTTGTGGAAGAACGTTTATGTTCTGCTAATAAGTCTCTCGCTGGTACACTAATGACTGAATGGATGATCGTGAAGTTTGATGGGTCGTGTAATATGTAAAATCGTATCATTGAGATGACTTACATTGCAGCAAGACCTCGAACCTTGGGGATGATAGTGGATGACACCTTCTTATTTCAGTCTATTCTGAGCTCATTGTCTCTTGAGTATGGACCATTCCAAATTAATTATAACACTATTAAGGATAAGAGGGATGTTAGTGAATTGTCCAGTATATTTACTCAAGAGGAGTCAAGACTTAACAAACAAAGAGGTCATTCCATTAATCTCATGGGTCAAGAAGTTGGTAAAGGACTTAAAGTGAAGGTCAACAAGTTTAAGAAAAATAAAGCACCTGCTAAAGCTCCACAGGATGCTCATAAGGAACTCAAGGCTGATGAGTGTCGTTTCTATAAAAAGGAAGTCCACTATCAGAAAAATTGCTTGAAACATAAAGCTTGATTTGAAAAGAAAGGTACATTTAGTGCCTTTGTATATTTCAAATCAAATTTAGTTGAAGTTCCTAATAATACTTGGTGGATTAATTCTCGTGCAACTACTCATGTATCCACTATGTTGTCGGGATTCACTACGAATCCAAATAAAAAAATACATATTTCTTGTTCATGGGAAATCGCATGAAGGCTAAAATTGAAGACATAAGGACTTATCGTTTGATCTTGGAGATAAGACATCACCTTGATCTATTAGACTCTTTATGTTCCTTCAGTTTCTAGAATTTTGATTTCCCTTTCAAGACTTGATGTTTCTGGATTTGATTTTTAAGTTTGGACATGGATGTTTCAATTTATATAAAAATAATATTTTTATATTTATGGTGTTCTAATTGATGATTTATATAGATTGAAACTCCATAATGATTAGACGTAGTTCACTAAATGAAAGTTATGATAATTTGTGGCATAAATATTTGGGTCATGTATCCAAAGAAAGATTAAAAAGGTTAGTAAATAATGAAATTCTTCCGAATATAAATTTTATCAATCTTGATATATGTTTGGATGCATTAAAGGAAAGCAAACCAAGCATATCAAGAAAGGTGTCACAATGAACACTTAGCTTCTTGAAAATTATACACACTGATATTTGTGGACCCTTTGATGTTCTAGCTTTAGGTGGAGATAAATATTTTATCACCTATATCGATGATTTTTCACATTGTGAATTTATCTATTTGTTGAAAGAAATCTCAAGCAGTGAACGCTCTCAAAGTGTACGTTAAAGAGGTTGAAAGACAATTAGATAAGAGAGTGAAAATCATTAGGTCAGATAGAGGTGATTGAATATTATGAAAAGTATAACGAATCAAAATAATGTCCACGTTCATATTGCAAATTTCATTGAGAATGGTGAAGTTAGTGGAAGTGTTGAACGACAAAATGTGGAAACTAATGAGGTAAGGGTACATATCTCATTGCCCATGAATGTACTTATTTCCGCACCAATCACAAATGTTGTTCCTCTTGTTGAAGAACACTTTAACAATGTTGAAAAATATTTGGGTGAAACACTTCAAGAAGGAACTAACTTACAAGAATCTGGTGCAAATGAACCACAAACAATGTCATTAAGAAAATTGGTCATTATGTGATTTATTGCAAGAGACCGATTTTGACATTGGAATTAATAAAAGATTTATTTCATTTTCACAAGCCAGAGAAAACAATGAGTCTGATGAATGAATTGATGCTATGAATGAAGAGTTAAAATCCATATAATACAACAAAGTCTGGGATCTCGTTCAATTACCAGAAATTTCTAAAACAATCGAGTGTAGAGGGGTCTTCAAGACCAAGCACGATTCAAATGGTAATATTGAACAATATAAAGCCAGACTTGTTGCCAAGGGATACGCTCAAAAAAGGAGGCATTGATTATAAAAAGAGACCTTTTTCACCGGTCTCAAAGAAAGACTCATTAAGAATTATTTTGTCTTTGGTAGCTCATTATGATTTAGAGTTACACCGAATGAATGTGAAAACTGTCTTTCTTAATATAGATCTCTAATGAGGATGTTTATATGGACTAGCCAAAGGGTTTTCGAAATTAAAATAAAAGATCAAATAGTGTGTAAACTAAAGAAGTCAACATATGAATTCAAACAAGGCCTCATAAAAAATGGTATATAAAGTTTAATAATACCATAACATCTTTTGGATTTAAGAAAATTATCGTTGATCTGTGTATATAACAAAAGATCAGTGGGAGTAAGTTTATATTTTTAGTCATGTATGATGATGACATTTTACTTATAAGCTAATGATTTAGGCATAATTGTGTGAGACAAATGATTTCCCCTCTATGAACTTTGAAAAGAAAGATATGGGTGATACATTCCATGATAGTAGGGATAGAAATATTCCATGATAGATCACAAGGATTACTGGGACTGCCTCAAAAGGGATATATCGAAAGAAATCTAGAGAGATTTAATATGAACAATTATTCAGCAGGAATAGTTCCTATTCAAAAAAGGGGACAAACTTAATTTCATGCAATGCCCAAAGAATGATGTAGAACGAAAGGAAATGGTCTCAATTTCTTAAATTTCTATTATTGAAAGTTTGATGTATGTTCAAACTTGTACAAGACCATATATTATCTTTGTGGTCAGAATGTTAGAAAGATGTTAAAGTAATCTTGGAATGGATCACTGTAAAACTGCAGAGAAAGTTTATGGCACGTTGTGAAGCCACAATTCATACATTATGGCTGCGAAACTTTATTTCAGGACTTGGGGTTATCGACATCATTACCAAGCCGCTGAAAATTTATTGTGATAATGCTGCAACAATATTCTTCTCTAAGAATGATAACGACTCCAAATGTGCCAAACATATGAAATTAAAGTACTTTACTGTCTTGGAAGAAATTCGAAAACAAAGAGTGTTACTTAAGAATATTAGAACTGATCTCATGATTGCAGATCTGTTAACAAAAGGCTTACAACCAAAGACATTTAAAGAACATGTTCAAAAAAATGGGTCTTGGTTGTACTTATGATTGATACATTTATGATGTTTTACAATCTGAGCTTAAATTATGTGTTTCTGATATACATTAACAAATATCTTGTTTCTCATAATGGTATATACATTATTGTTTTTTGAAATTATAAGATGAGTCTCTATGAGACAGTATTATGGACTGTAATGTTATATGTTTTTATAGCTTATGAACCTAGTATGATAAGTAGCTAATAGTAGTATATGGAAGGAAGTATGTAGCTTAAAATTTATGTACAACTGACATAACTCTCATTAGTAGTTTGTTATATTGTGGTATGCATGATGGATATTATAGAAGAGATCTATTGCATGCGCAACTAATGTTTATTAAATATTAATGATATATGATTATTGGGCCAAGTGAGAATTATTATTATTATTATTATTAATTATTTCTTACTTATGGCCTAAGTTTACTTGTAATCCAAGTAATATTATAATCAGTATTTAATAAAGAATAGATATCGTCCGTACATTGGTTACTTGATGGACGTACCAGATTAAATCATAACCTCTATAAATTGGTCCTCCCTCCACCCATTAGTGTTAATCACATATTCTCTACGATAATTCCATCGCTAAGGGTTGTGATAACATAAAGTTAGGGCAGGGCAAGGAGGTAGAAACCAATTTACAACTAACGCTTCCGCTTTTCTGTGTGATAATATCTTCCTCATCAGGTATGTGCCCCTAACGATCTCTATGTAATATTATCGTGTTCAAGATCCTGATATTATGTATAAAGTATTTAATGTTACAGAAAAATGCCTTGTAGACAAGCGTGATAACAGAAATGCGTGATGGTTGTCTGACTTTTTCTGCATTGTGTTGCTGGTCATCTTGTTGCTAATTTTGGAACTAGTGGCAAGAACGTAGTTGTCTTGCTTGTCAAAGAATAGGCCTGTTGGAACTATATCAAGATTAAAATGACAAGGAATATCCGTATCGGTATATAATAAGTGGGGCTCTATCTTTCTCGCCCTCCTATGATGCTATCAAGTTAGTTCAAGTTGTTTACTCTGTAAGTCATCAGATAATATTTTGAGATGAGCGAGTTTACTATAATTGTTACTTTGTGTATTTTTTACTCACTTCCGCTTCTTCAAGGAACTAAAGCTGAGTATAGTTTTAAACGCATGCTGCAATTTAGCATTTCAGTACACTTTTGATTTCTTTGCTTTGCTTAGATTTATAGCATGAGGTGGAAGGCCGACAGATGGATCAGATCACCTTTAAAACAACCCTGCTTGGATTGGAGCATGCAAGCTAGGTAAGAATTTGATGGCATAATCACAGTGCAATAATTACAGGATGAAGATAGTAAAAAACAGCAGACAGTACAGAAGAAGGACCGAGCAAAAATCTGCTTTAGCAATGTGACCATCTGAAGGTGCAGAAGGACGTGGTGTCTCAGCAGTCCTTGCTGTCTCCATCGAGCAAGTGTACTTACAGCGACTTGGACGAACCACTCTGTATACACCGGTGCTTGTTAAAATATATGTATCCTTTCTGTTATCCTGTCCAAATGAGAATATGTAACCTAAAGCAGGCAATGGACTATTCGGAACTGAGCTGCAATTAAGAGGTGAATCATGAGCACAACTGAAACGAATGCTTCTTGCTGTAAAGTTCCCACTGTTATACGGATTTTCTTGAGCTGCCCAGAAGTTCTTAGCATACAAATCTCCATAGAGGTAACTGAAAATGCAACCATCATTATGTTAAATGTAGTTTCCTAATCATATATCAACAAGCTAGGGTGTGTTCATATTTACCTTCCATATATGCAGGGATCAGTCTTGGAGCGATAAACATAGCCACCTGATATGGCTGCAGATCCAACTTCTTTATTTACTTCAGAATGGGTGTATCCTAACACTGGGAAGATGGGATCAACAAAATCATCAGCTGAAGCATTTTTAAAGCGTAAAGGACCTTCATACATGCTCCATCCATAGTTTCCCCCTTTCGTGATGATGTCAACTTCTTCATATTGATCCTGCATGATTATCAGAAACTTAGCATCATGTTACGTCTGTTGAAAACATTTTATTTTATAGCTCTTAACATAAGAGAGATTGTGATTGAACCTGTCCAACATCCGCACAGATGAAGTATGTAGGCCTTTCTGAATCAAAGCTACAGCGCCAAGGATCTCTCAGTCCAAGCGCCCAAATTTCTGGCTGCAAATCTTTATCTTGTGAATAAGGATTATCTCGAGGAACTGAATAGTTACCCCAATGTCCAAGGTCTGATATCTCTTTTTGACCTATTGAAAGAATCACCTTAGTATCTCATGACATAACTCAAGAAAGTGTGCAAGGCAGGCAATTGGCCTTTTAGTTTGTGTCAATTATTGTAAAACAAATAAATCAAAGTGCTCACTTGGTATGTTATCAATATCAACCCTCATTATTTTTCCAAGTAATGACTTCTTATTTTGAGCAAAATTGAAAGAATCACCCTTGCTTCCACCATCTCCCATCATAAAGTAGAGATATCCATCTTCAGGGCCAAAGAGTATTTGTCCTCCATGATTAGCTGTGAATGGAAGCCCCATTGTAAATATTCTCCTCACTTCTGATGGTTTCACCTTCTCTGCCTACAAAATCTATGAAATTTCAGTCAAACAAGACAACATATAGTGCTTGCAATGAAACCTTTGAACTGGAATTGGAGAAAGTTATAATCCAAAGCAGAATTAAGTTCTAACAGCTTAAGTTTTCAGATGAGGTGGTAACGTAATTCAACATGGTATAAGAGAAGGTTATAAGACATGGTTTAAAGTCTCTCTGCTAGCCATAATCAAAAAGAGTTATCGTGTGCTTAGCCCATAAAAAAGAATCAGACCAACACATGATGAGCTTTGTTAGTGATAAAAAGTAAATAAAATCTAATAGTTGGCTATCTATCTAGCTGCTTTTTAAGAACACAATGGAGTGAAAAACCAACCAGTGATGGATTTGATGCAGTCCCATTAGCACTGAATTCTGAAACAACAGAATGGTATTGGCATGGCTGCTTATTATCCTCTGGTTTTATCTTAGAAGGATCACAACCAACATCTGAATTACAAGCACATCTTCCAGCACAGCTAGGGGACTTAGCTTTGTCACAGTTATATGATGCAAAAAACCTGCCATTCTTTGCGAAGTTTGGATGAAAAGCCATCCCCATCATTCCATATCTTGCATCTAAATAAACCTCATCTGTCAAATCAGCAAATGGACTTGATTCATCAAGCCCCATGCTTTCTCCTGAATCTTGATCTGGTATTGTTGCTAACCAAATTTTTCCAGCCTGATTGGAGAAGAATGCTCGGTTCGATCCATCAGGATGAGGGACCATGTTGAGGTAAGCTCCATCAGCAATCTTCTCAAAACACATTCCATTCGGAGTCTGTAAAGGTTCGTTTTTCTTTAGTGAAACTTGTTCTCCATTGAAACATAATGAACCTTTATCAGAGTTTCCTCCAAATGCTTCGCAGAAATCTGCTTTCGATTGCCAGAAGTCTGTTAACAAGGAGGAGTTTGCGTTTTTGGTTACTCCTGCTTTGGTTAGCAATGATGGTGCAAAAGGAGAATTTGTTATTGGTATGTTTTGGCAAGAATCCCAAACAGATGAACAAAAGCTGCTTGCTGATGCAACAGTTGAATTGCAAAGAACAGGAACTGGTCTTGGCCCTGATTTTACCTTAAACAACTCTGCTGCAAACTGATCACATGTCTGGAAAACACAAAAGGGAAATCTTTTAAATTAGTTTTATAATTAAAATAAAAAAACTTGGAATTAACCACCAAATCCTGCAGAACCTTAAGAACAGGAACAAACTTTTTTCATCAGTTGATTCATTTTCTTTCTTCAAGAATTTGAGAAAAAAGAACAAATTAAGCTAACCACAACAACAATATACTCAATATGGTTTCACGAGTAGAGTCTTGGGAGGGTGAGGGGTACATAGAGCTTGCCCCTACGTTAGTGGGATAGATAGGTTGTTTTCGATACAACCTTGGCCTAAAGATGAATAATTTTTTTAAAATATTCCAACTTCAATTTCCATAAACATGTTTAAGAATGACACGAGGAAGAGCAAAGATTGTTGATAAGATATTATAACCATTTCTTATTTGAGTATTCAACTCTCAAGATTCATAATATTTCTTCAAGAATATGGCAAAAAAAGCAAATTTAGCTAACCCCATCAAGAAAATACTGAAGGTGAGAACTTTTTAAATGCACCAACTTCAATTTCCACTAACATATATGAGCTATTTAGCTCAAACTCTTCAAGAATGTGAGATCCTCTAAACGTAGTGAATTTTTCTCGAAGGATCCAACATAAGTGCACGACAATACTTTTGAAGAGTCCGAGGTAAAAAAAAAATTATGAAAATTAGAAAACTTACTGAGCAAAGTATTGATTTGACAGCAGAACTACATGAAGTATCAGATATTTTCATACCCTCAAAAGCCTTGTGCAATTGGACATCTTTGGAAGAGTCACAACATACTCTTCCATTATATGGACAAAAAACCAAAGACTTTTTAGGAATAACAGGTGCTCCTACACAATGAAGAAGAACAATTAGCAAAAGAAAACAAAATTTTGTATAGAAATGACATCTTGATATAGATTGAACTACCCTCATTAATTATATAAAAGAAAATTAAAATAACTTACTCAAATCTGTGCATAGAGGGAGTGAATAAGATGGAGAGATGAAGTTATACAGAAGGAGACAAATGAATGAGGAGAGCAACTTATTCATTTTGGGAAAGATGAAACAGAGAGGACAAGAACAAACATGCAGCAGCAATTCTGGATTTTACTCCCTTCTTATTCTTATATATAATATAAAAATAAATAAATAAATAAATAAATATATATATATATATATATATATATATATGTATATATATATATATGTCTATATATATATAGATAGATAGATAAGGGAAAAATAAGTGAACCTTTGCTACAACATTCTTTTTTTTTTTAAAAAAAAAAAAAAAAGGAGTTTCCATTAATAATATGAGAATATGAGTTTGACAAAAAAGAGCTTCCATTAATAATATGGGAATATGAGTTTAGATTCAAGTTTAGTTGATTTCTTGACATGTACATAGGTAAAATTTATTGAATTTACGTTAATCGATATGTAATATTATGAAATTATCATTGTGCACTGATTGTGTAAAAGAAATGATATGGTGTTGGGGAAATTCATAATTTAAGTTCTATAGGTTTAACCTTTAAATCTTTTAGCATTGAACCTATTGTTAAAATTATGAGTTCATCTATACTCTTTATTGAATTTTTGGTGAAATTCTTGCATATAACAATGTGCTTCGCATGAAAAAATATTAAATTCATTTGAAGCTGACGTCGCAACATTATATTTATCGTTTTAAAGATTATCTAAAGATAAATTTCGATTACATCATTAACATAACTAATTACAAACTTGAAGAATAAGGTGGTTGCCATATAATTTAATATATATAAAATATTACAATATAATTTTTTTAAATACTATTATTAACACCTCGCAGTGAATTCTTATAAATAAAATTTGAAAAGAATAATGTGCACACAATTTTACTGGTATACTTTAGAATTATAAAAATAGTTTTTAAAAGAACCTCAAATCATATAAAATAATTTAATTTTTTTTTAAAAAGTCATGGTATCATTACAAAGAATATAATAAATAATATCAAGAATAAATACTTTAATGATTTTCCAGAAGGTGTTTGAATTTTCTCATGCTCTCTTTAACTTTAAGGTATGATTAAATTACGTGCACCAAAATTGGTTAGAAATTGGAAGGCACGATCAATAATAATAATTCTAAAGACTTTTGGATTTGACTTGTAGCCACTATACATAAATCTCAGTGGATGAGTAGTGGTTGAAAGGCCAGTAATGATAAAAGGACAACTAAATAGATATTTTATTACAAACCCATAAAAGTTAGGAATTTTTTTTTTTTTTTCTACTTCTTAAAAGGTGGATTTGAAATGTGTTACATTGATATTATTCTCTTGTAGGTGTATACATTTATTGCTTTCAAATTTCTCGACTGATTGCACGTTTTGCCTACAATTTAAAAGGTTGTAGGAGTGGGTTCAGACTTCAACCACTAGAGTTTATGGCTGGATTTAAATCATCAAAAATTGAATTATTTAATAAAATTGAGATTTGTTACATCAGAGTTTAATTTATTATGTCGGATTAATGAACTTCAAAAAATAGGAAAAAGAATTTTGGCCCAAAAAGAGAAAATGATCAAAAGCCCCGTTAATCTATATCCGAAATTTCAACTACACACTTCAACTTCACGGGTGTCCCATTACCCACCTAAACTATATTTTTATCTATTTTCTACCCACCTAAGTGCTGACCTGTCATGAGAGGTGTTGTCACCGCCTCTAGGCGCGTTTAAAGCAAAATTTGACGAAAAATTCCCCCTTCTCCTACAGTCATCTTCCTCACTTTTAAATACCCATTACTTCTTCTTCCCCCACCATTAATCCTTGTTTCTTTAGTAAAAAATTCACGAATTCCTCTCAAAATCAAGTAGGGTTTGATTGTTAATGTTCATTTGTACTTCAAATCTTGAATTTAGGGTTTGTAATCTGATCTAATTTCTTATTTAGGTTTCTAATTAGAAGTTTGAATTTTCTCAAAATTCATCAAAAATGGCAAATGAAAACTTAAATACGCTTTGTATGGATGGATCAGACCCGATGCTCAACGTTGTAGTGAGATGCAAACACGAAATTTTGTTGAATTTGCAAACTTCTTGGTCGAAATTAAATCCGGAAAGAAGATTTTGGTGATATCACTTGATAATGTAGAATCGTCTGATGTAAATGCTCTTACTTTTGAAGATGCAAAATCGTTTGATGATAACCAAAAGTGGAGTAGGAGATGAAAAGAGAGTTTTTGGAATTTTCTTGCTTCCTTTGTTCTTCTTTCAGTTTAGGGAGAAATGAGAGGAAAAAGCAAGAAATGGGAGAAAAAGAAGAAACAGGAGTTTATAGGTGTGGGTCCCAGCGCGTGGAATTAGGCAGCTTGACTTATTTGGTTTATGTGTTGAGGTCAGCACTTAGGTGGGTAGAAAATAGATAAAAATATAGTTTAGGTGAGTAATGGGACACCCGTGAAGTTGGAGTGTGTAGTTGGGATTTCGGGTATAGATTGAGGGGACTTTTGATCATTTTCTCGCCAAAAAATTTTGGTCATAATTGCCAGAATGATACATTCACACTATAAACATATTTACTTTTTGACATTTTTACCTTTATTTAAATTTAAATTTAAATTTATTAATTATTTTTTAATACATAAAAGAGTTTCCCAATGCATGGGAATTAGACTTGTTCCCAGATTCTCATAATTTCATGTTAATTTCAATTTCTTTTAAAAAAGACTACAAAATGATAGCCTTAATAATTTTTTTACTTTTCTCTACTTTCCAATATAAATTTTAAAGAACATCAATTTGAAATTTACAATTAAGAAATAAAATTTAAAATATAAATGACAAGATAAACACTAATAATATTAAATTTAAAATAAATTTATCTCACACGCAATTCAAATTAAAAATTCATAAAACAACTTAACAAGTAAAATTATTAATCAAAAGTGTCATTT
The DNA here is from genome assembly GCF_001406875.1 of Solanum pennellii. Lineage (NCBI taxonomy): Eukaryota > Viridiplantae > Streptophyta > Magnoliopsida > Solanales > Solanaceae > Solanum > Solanum pennellii. Next base: position 32,744,367 of record NC_028648.1, on the reverse strand, counting down.
TTATTGGTCATTTATATAATACTACTACTACTGCTAATAATAATAATAATAACAATAACAAATAATAGCAATAATAATAATAACAATAACAAAATTATATTTCTCAACTTCGTGATTTAGATATATATATATATATATATTTTTTATTAAAAGAAAGTGGCTCACATCTATTTCAATTGTTATACATATAACTTTGATATAGCTAAATCTTTTTTAGCTGAAGGAAGTCAATAATTGATTCAAATTTTTTTCAATAAAATAAAAATTATACATGGTATGTTTGACCCTTCTCGTAATATTTTGAAGTATGTTTGAAGAGTCAAGATCATTTTTCGCTGATGAAAGTGAAAAACTTATTAAATTTTTTTTAACAAAATAAAAATATAAAACGTATATTTGACCCTTCTCAAAATATTTCGAGATATATTTGATCCTCTTCATATATGAATTTTTATCTTTTTTTTTAATTTTTTTATCTTCTTTAATTCCATGACTAATTTTGATATACTATGTTGATGATCTAATTTAATTTTTCACTTATTTTCTTGTAAAGTTTATTATAGATGCATCAACTTTTTTTACAACTACAAAATAAAATTCAATATAACCGCAAAAAAGAAAAAGATTGATTCTAGTTTGATTTTTTTTTAAAAAATTATTTTTATTTCGTTCACTATTTCTTTTTAATTCTCATGTTTTCTACACTAAATAATGAAAGCAAAAAATTAAACATGAACAACAAACTCAAATAATGATAAGCAAATATATTCATAAGGGAGATAATTAAGACCCAAATTAACTGTTGAATTAAGAAACTCAAAAATAAAATCTGATTTTTCTCTACGTGAATATCGTTTGGTTAAATAACTAAAATAAATAAATTAAAAATCTAAAATTTAACTTTCGTTAGTAAATAGTGATATGTGAGTTATTTAATTTGCTCATATAACAATGAATGTATATGTGACCTTTTCTTTACGGTATATATGTTATCTCTACATCACAAAATTAAGGAGTATATCAAATATTTTTCTCCTAATAATAATCCAACATAATTTGCATAATATTATTATTATGAAGATCAAACAAACAATGTGGTATAATAATGAAATGTATATATATATATATATATATATATATATATATATATCAATGTTAGTATTATATAAAAAGAGAGTAGTCAACCTTGATATTAAGACAATTATATAATTAGAAATAACTTTCTTAATTCAAGACATCACTACAAAAATTGCATTATTATTAATAGTTATTTAAATAATCTAAGTCCCAAAATTATATTATTATTTTCCTAAAAGAAAAACACACACGATGTATAAGCAGTTAATTTATTAGTGACGAATCGTATTAATCATTATCATTCAATAGTAAATTTCAGAATCCATATTTATTTTACTAATATTGCATATTGTTGAGAATCCCTGAGAGTAAGGTGTTAATGTTAATTATAGTCTTGTATCCGCACTATATTACGTCAATTTGATAACTTTTAGATTATTACTCATATTTGTTATTAATATGACGTTTAAGTATATAATTTTATAAATTGTTATGTTTAAATAAATTTAGACTATTTATTTNTATATATATATATATATATATATATATATATATATATATCAATGTTAGTATTATATAAAAAGAGAGTAGTCAACCTTGATATTAAGACAATTATATAATTAGAAATAACTTTCTTAATTCAAGACATCACTACAAAAATTGCATTATTATTAATAGTTATTTAAATAATCTAAGTCCCAAAATTATATTATTATTTTCCTAAAAGAAAAACACACACGATGTATAAGCAGTTAATTTATTAGTGACGAATCGTATTAATCATTATCATTCAATAGTAAATTTCAGAATCCATATTTATTTTACTAATATTGCATATTGTTGAGAATCCCTGAGAGTAAGGTGTTAATGTTAATTATAGTCTTGTATCCGCACTATATTACGTCAATTTGATAACTTTTAGATTATTACTCATATTTGTTATTAATATGACGTTTAAGTATATAATTTTATAAATTGTTATGTTTAAATAAATTTAGACTATTTATTTGAATATTTTAACATATAATCTAAAACTATATTAATAACGACAATCAAAACTCGAAACACTTTAGAGATGGCAAATATCACATTATTATAAAAATCATATATTTCATCAATGTCAATCCTATTTAAACAACAATCATATCAAATGTGTGTTAGTTTTGCACCCTTATATTATGTTGACTTGATAATACGTGAACTATTACTTATTTATTATTATTAATATGTTCTAACTTAATAAGTTTATGAATTTGCGTTTAAATAAATTTAAAATACATATTTAAATAATTTTGTAAGTATAATTAAAAAAAAATTTCAATAAAATCAGGCAAAATTCAAAACACTTTATATCTGACAAATGTCAAATCATTACAGAAATCTTAAATTTTTTATTACTTATAAGTATCGACCCTAATTAATTTTGTAAGAATAACATCACAAAAATATTCTTTTTTTTAGTTTATTATTCAGTAATTATATTTTAATATAATTAGTTATAGATAAACTTAGTTAGAGGTGTAAGTGTATATTTCTTATAGTACATAAAGTGTAAATGTTTAAATTTGAAATATAGAGAGTGTATTTGAAACTGAGTCATATTACAAAAAAATATTAAACCTAGTAATTATATATAAATAGAAAATTTGACATTAAAGAAAATAAATTATGATTTTTTTCCCAGGAAATTATGATTTTCTTTGTGCTCTAAATATTTTACATTGATGAATTTCCAATAGATACCTAAAATAAATACTTTTATTGTTTCATTCATAGGATGAATTTAACCAATTTAAGTGTTTAAATATAATTAATTATTTTCACCATATTTTAATTTTGTTATAAGAAGAGCAAAAAAAAATAATCAAGAAGGAGAAGTGAAATGACAAATTAAAAAAATAATTGAAGAAGGAATAAGGCATGGGACCAAAAAATTCATCTTATCAAAATAATAAATGCTCCTACTATTTTGAAAATATCAAAAAGTTAATTTTATTTTGAAGGAAAATGTTATAATAGTCTTTTTTACTATTCTGACCAAATTCTGACCATATTTTTCTAGCCATTTAGTACTTTCCTAAAAAATAAGTATTTGGTATTTTCCTTTCTTAATTAATGTGATCGACACTTATTTTCCCTTTTTCGCTTTTGAGTACTATTAAATCGTATATTATTATATTTGAATATTTTTTGCTCATATAGTTGTTGAATTTATCTAACAAAATAAAATAAGGGCCAGTTAGAATTGACTTTTGGCTTATGACTTATAAGTCAAAAGTATAAGTTAGGATTTCTAACTTATGACTTTTGTTTTTATTTTTTTTGTTATTTTGACTTTAAAATAAGTGCTTATAAGCACTTTTTAACTTTAATCAAACACTTCAAAACTGCTCAAAAGCTATTTTGGCTCAAAAACACCTAAAATAAGTCAATCCAAACAGACACTAAACATCTAGTTAGAAATCGAATACCTCTTGCACTTCAACTGGACCTCCTCAATCTATAACCTGCACATAAATCAACTTAACCTAATACACAATTCTACAATATGCGGTCCACAAGGCCCAATATCCACAGACAATAGTCACTAATCAATAACCAAATGTTACAAGTAAGTCATTTCAAAGTCAAGTAGTTCAATCACACACAACAAGTACATCAATCACAAGCAAGGCACACATAAACATCAAATGCATTAGGTCACAATAATAATCTCTCGTCGGAACCATTTTTCATCGAGACAATATCACTAGCCATAACCATTTCTCATCGGCTTTATATCAAATCATTAATCGAAATCATTTTTCATCGGCTTGATATTAAATCACTAGTCAAAATCATTTCCTAATGACTTAATAAAAATCGCCTGCAAAGACCTTAGCATCACGACAATCGTCGGCAAAGACCTCGACATCATAATAGTCACTGACAAAGACCTCGGTATCATTACAGTCGTCGGCTAACACATAGGCATTGTAACAGTCACATAATAATCAATGCACACAAACAATATAACACCACATGGAAGAGACAACAATTCATACAATTCAAGTCAACTTTCATGCTATCAAGCATTTCATAAATCAATCAATAAGGGGTACAACAAGGCATTTCACAACATCATGTTTATCACATAGTCTTTTCAATGTCAATTCCTTTTTATTCGTTAAGATTTAACAAGTAGACAATTAACCATTCACCTCATTCTCATTACTCCCAACATGCAAACAACGAAAAGCGTAATTTTTTTGGGTTTTAAAGGTGTGAACAGGAAATGAAAGATTGTGACTCTCCTGAAGGGTTTTCACTTTGACGGAGGGTTGTGACCTATATGAAAGGTTGTGACCTTTTGAAAGGTTCTGCCTTTTCTAAAGTATTGTGACCTTTCTAGAAGGTTGTTTTATTTTCTAAAGTTGTGACCTTTACCCTTTGTTGGCTATAAATAAAGAGGTTGTCTCTCATTTTTCAGCGTTAAATTCTTTCCTTCTTTTGCATACATTTCTTAGAAAACAAAATTAATAGATTGTGTTTGTGTGTGATTCGTTGCTGTCATTTGAGTTCGCTGAAATTATTAAAGTTTGAGATACCGATACTTCATTAATGGATAATTCATTTTATCTTGGAGGAATTAATCTGCAACCTTGGGTACTTGAGGAGATTAAGTTTTTTAAGGACACACAATGAATTATGTGGACTCGGATAATTCTTTGTGTTTTTCTTTCATCTTTTATATTTTTCTAGTTTGCTAATCTGAATACAGGAGATAACAAGCTTAAGAAATTTATCTTGATGGTATTTTCTATGGTAAGAAAATTACTTTTATATTATGTGTTCTTTTTGTTGGAAAGAAAAAGAAGAAAAAGAAAATTATCTTATCAAATGATACAAGAGTTTTGGGATGAAATGGTACTACTTTGTGTTAGTATAATTTTGGTAGTAAATTTTCCTTGGATGAGTAAGATTATTTTTATTTTCTTCCCAATTACATTGAAGCATTGCACCCCTTCAGTCTTCTTTTCAATAAGAAAAACTATTTTGTGCATAAAGGTTAAGATATGCACTTTAATTTTTTTCCCTATATTCTTGGTTTTACATAACTATGAGAGAAGTAAATGAACAAATGTTTTTTTTTTTCTAACAATATTTGAACCTGAGTTTAGTTTCTTATTGAAATTAAATGTCTTCTTGAAAAAAATATGAATATGATAGAAACTGAAAAAAGAAGGAAAAAAAATAGCAAGGAAAATGACTTGCATAGAATCATTGTTGACAGATAGAATATGATTCAATGAGAGTAAAAATCAAATTTTATTTTTGTTTTCCTTTATTTTTATTTTTTCATATCCTAAAGTTATGAGTTTTATCTCATAAATGTTAGGATAGATGGTCATTATGTGATGATTATTACTAATATGTATTCTGTGAAGAGGAATTTTTTTTTATTGTAGTTTTGTACTCCATGTGAAATTTGATTGTGTTTGACTTTTGGAGACTAAAATCTTATGATTTTTTTTACTCCTTTGGTATAAGAACTTCACGAACAAATCAGATTTTGCATTGGCTTGAAGAATATAGAAGCTTCACCAATTTGTTAGATACTCTGTTTGAATGAATATCCTGACTTGAAGAGTACAAAATCTTCGTCAGAAATATTGAGGCTAAATGATTTGAAAAACATAAAATCTTCATCTTTAGCTAGAAACAGTGTTGTATTTGAGGTTTCTGGAGATTAAAATTATAAAAAAGTAAAGAACAAAATATTTGTGGGAAAAGGTTACCTCACATAAGGTCTTTTCAAACTTAGTAGTTTTGTTTGTTCCTATTTGCTTGGCTCAAACTTTTTGTTACATAAATGATTGAGACATGTCAATTACAAAACCTTACAAAAACATATCAACTTAATAGTTTTGCCTAACTTCTAGCACAATAAATCAATGTCAAGTATGTGTTGTTGAAATGAATTAGAATACCTTTGAATTGATTTACATTGACATTTGTGATATGAAGTCAACATCATCTCGTGGTGGAAAAAAGTGTTTCATAAATTTTATCAACAATTGCACTAGATATTATTATGTTATTTGCTGAATGGTAAGGATGAAGCAATATAAACATATAGGCAATATAAAATTGAAGTTGAAAGTCAGCTGAATATTTTCATGATAAGAAGTGGTAGATGTGAAGAATATGAATCTTCTTTTGCAGGAAATGGAATCATCCATCAAATTACTGCACATTCTCACCTAAATCTCATGAAATTGTTGACGGAAAAAACTGAACTTTGAAGAAAATATTGAATATCCTATTTATAAGTTCAGGTTTACCACAAAATTTGTGGGGGGTGCTATCATTATAGCAAAAGAGAACAACAAAATTTGTCTGTTCAGAAGGAGAGAAACAAAAAAGTTTTGTTTGTTAGTAAAGGGAGTAACAATAACAAATAATAAAAATAAATAAAAGTTTTGGTTATTAAGAAAGGGAGCAACAAAAAGTTTTGTTTGTTCAGGCTTTGTTGTATCCTGATAGAGAATGTTTGTCGCCCCTTAAAGTATATACAAGCAATAACTCTTGAAAGATAGTGATCTAACAATTTTCAATATAGTCTATTCCAAATGAGAAATGAAAATGAGGGAGTTATTTCCAAACCGGTAAAAATAGGACCTAAGACTATGGATTGTATGTTCATTGGATATGCTACAAATACTAAAGCATGTCAAGTTATGACCTATATGTCCGAATCATCAGATAGTTAAGTGAAGGGTCTAAAAGATCTTGGAATCAACCAAAGAAGAATGTACTTAATAAAGAGATTTTGAGGGGCAGTAAATGTAAATAGACAAATTACTTCCTTCGAAATTGATTTTGTAATATTTCTTCTTGAAAATAAGTCTCATAAATTCAAAGAAGTTATGCTCTTTGTGGAATCATTTTGGAAAGAAGCTGTCAATAGTAAGATTGATTCAATCTTAAGCAATCGTACTTAAAGGTTCGTTGATCTTCATCCAGGAAATAAACTTTTGGGTTCAAAGTGGATCTACAATAGGAAAATAAAGTTGATGGAACTATTGACAAATACAAAGTAAAACTTGTTGTCATAAGTTTTAGACAATAAGAAAGCCTTGATTATTTTGACACATAGTAGCCACAACTAGGATACATCAAGTCAGATGTTGATTGTGCTAGTTGCGGTATATGACCTTCAAATTCATCAAAATGAATGTGAAAATATTTTTCTTAAAAATGAAAAATTGGAGAAAAATATTTACATGGAACAATTCAAGGTTTTTTTGGTTCCTGGTAAAGAAAAGAGAGTCTGTAAACTTGTTAAGTCACTTTGTGGACTAAAAATAAGCGTTCAAATAATGACATGTGAAGTTTGACCAAACTATGTTTGCAAATGAATTCAACAATGTGATAAATATTTTTACATTAAAGACATTCAAATGACAAGGTCATATTTGTTTTTATGTTGATGACATGTTGATCATCAAAAGAGACATTTCTGACATAAATGCTACTAAGCATATGCTAAAAAGTAACTTCAATATGAAAGACATTGAAGTTACTGATGTGATTGAAAAGGTACTTGACAAATTCAAGTATTTGAATTTTCAATATTGTCAACACTCCAATAAATGTGAACTTTGTACTTCAAAAGAATGAAGGCAAAAATGACTTGCAATTGAATTATGCTAGAGTATTGAGAAGCAGAGGCGAACCATGATTTGAAGGCTTTGGGTGCACCTATATAAATATAGCTCAAATATAAGGTCTAAGCTAAACATAAAATAAAAACAGGCTTAAGTGGGATTCAAACCTTGGTCTAGAGGTTGATAATTCTAGCTTTTACCAACTGCACTAGGGCACTTCTATGCTTTTTATGGGTGCACTGTTACTTATATCTTAATTTCTACCAGTTTTTCGAAATAGATATACATATATACATATAATTTTTTTAGAAGTTACCGTGCATCCCCACCGTATGGTGTGGGTCCGCTCCTGTTGAGAAGTATGATATATATCATGAAGTGTACTCGATCAGATTTAGCATGTGCTATTAGTAAACTGAGTCGGTTCACAAGTAATCTCAATCAAACTATTTGGATGACAACGAAAAGAGTTTTGAGTATTTAAAAACATACTTAACAAACTATTATTTTGCATTATAACTATTATTCAACAATATTAGAAGAATATAGTGATGCAAATTGAATCACCGGGTCAAGTGAAATAAAATTCACTAGTGGATGTGTATTTACTCTTGGTGGAGGAGCAGTATCTTGGAAATCTCCCAAACAGAAATGTATCACTCGCTCTACTATAAAATCTGAGATTATTACTCTATATAAGGCCGGTGAAAAAGTTGAATGACTCCGTAATTTCTTGAAAGATTTTTGGCCCAAATCTTTAGCTCCAGTAAGTATACACTGTGAGAGTTAATTTTCAATATGTTGGGCATGGAGCATGATGTACAATGGAAGGTCTCGTCATATATAGAGAACTAATCTCTGGTGGAATTATCATAATTGACTATGTAAAGTCAAAGGGTAATGTGTCGGATCCACTTACAGAAGGCCTAACTAGAGAGGGAGTTGATAGATTATCAAAGGGAATGAGACTATATATGATCGAGAACAAGTCATTGTGGCGGTAACTCTACCTAGAAGACTGAAAATCCCAAGATCTAGGTTCAAGAAGATCAAACAAAGTCATCAATGACGGTTCAACATTGTCAAAATATTATTTTTTATGGTGCATTTTCATGATAAGACAATGTTCAGTAACAAGGATAAAGACATTAGGACTTTTTAATGGTTTATAAGTTTGATACAGTTTATATCAAATGGTGTATCTACGAGATAACACATTTAGGAATCATCTATGTAAGTGTGAAGTGCAAGCCGTTTCAAGGAGAATCCGGTAAGGCCAGTTCTCTAAGAACTTACTAATCGAGATGTGTTCATGACTGAAATGAACAAAACAATGAGAACCAAAAACAGCTCAAGGATTGATTGTATGACTTATGTTGTCTAGGTATACACCAAAGCTCGATGGTTCAAAGATATAAAATCTACCGATTGACCGAGTATATCCGATATATGTTCACTACGCAAAATTTAAAGGAAAACCTACTTATCCAGATACAATTAACCCTTACTTATGAATCACACAATTTTTCATGCATATGTTTTTCAAAATAGTCATTCCCTATTCATGTGGGGGATTGTTGGGATTTAAAGGTGTGAACAGGAAATGAAGGGTTGTGACTCTCCTGAAGGGTTGTCACTTTGATGGAGGGTTGTCACTTTGATGGAGGGCTGTGACCTTTATGAAAGGTTATGTCCATTCTAAAGGGTTGTGACCTTTGAAAGGTTTTGCCTTTTCCAGAGTGTTGTGACCTTTCTGGAAGGTTGTTTTATTTTCTAAGAGTTGTGACCTTTACCCTTTGTTGGCTATAAATAGAGAGGTTGTCTCTCATTTCTAGCATTGAATTCTTTCCTTCTTTTGCATACATATCTTAGAAAATAAAATCGATCGATCGTATCTGTGTGTGTGATTTGTTGCGGTCATTTGAGTTCGCTGAAATTATTGAACTTTGAGGTACCGCTACTTCATTAATGGTTATTCTGTTTTATCTTGGAAGGAATTAATCTTCAACCTTGGATACTTGAGGGGATTAAATTTTTTAAGGATACACAGTGAATTCCGTGGACTCGGATAGTTCTTTGTAATTTTCTTTCATCTTTTATTATTTTTCTAGTTTGCTAATCTGAATACAGAAGATAACAAATTCTACTAGTATACAAGGTTTAAGAGATCATTTTTCTTAAATCAACCAATGATTACTCGAAGACTTGAGTCTTCCCCTTCTGAATCACACAAAGCCACCCAATCTATTTACAAGAAAGTATTCACCGTCACATTATGAAAATAACAATAGCCACATCAATTGCTTAGAAAGATGAGTCAATCAACTCAAAACTCAATTTTAAAAATAAGGTTTGAATCCGAAATATAATACTTGAAAATGGTGTTTAAAACTTTAGGAACTCAATGGTAAAAATCATTTCGAAAAATGAATTAAAATCACTTTAGAATCCCTCATTTTGATTTAGCTAGAACTTGAGTTCTTGAAAACTAAACCATTTGCAAATCAAAACATCAAATTTTGATGTTAGAATCCATAAATAATCAATGGAAAATGGTCACAAAGGCTTACCTAAGGGTTTTAGCACAAGGAATCGCCTCAGAAATGACCTCCAAGGTCTTCCCAAGCTCAAAAATAGAAAATGGAGATTAAACCCCAAAAATGTAGGCGAAAACCCTCTCATATGATAGGCAAAAACCCTCTCATAGGAGAAAATTATAATCCTAATTCCTTGTCGTTTGACAGATTGAGCTCCAAAGGAGCTAATACCACTGCCTAATCAACATAATTATCAGTCTAGTCTCATTTCCTCCACAGTTGGCGAGCTTGTAACTTTCGAATGTTGATATACTTTTATGTCATCCAGTTCAAACATGACATAGTTGTATGAAGTTGTAAGTCGCAATATATATAGACAATAAGTTCTTCTTTATATCTCATTTTGAAAGTGTACTTTTCCTCAATACTGTAAGTACAAATACCATTTTATTAATATGAGATTGATATTTTAGAATTATTTATCGTTATTATTACTCAACAACCTTTATATTTGTCTGTGTTGATCAACTTTTTCTCATCATTAATCATGTAATTGAAGCGTTCAAAATCAATGATCTAATTATATTCATAATCGATCAATTTTCACGTACAATTGCAAATGTTAGTTCCTTTTGTTCATAGAGTAAGGTGACAAGATCTTGTTGTTGATCCTTTTTCTTCAATTGCATATCTCAAGATTTTTCTTCGTCTTGCCTGTTTCAAGTAGGATTATATATCTTTTTACCTTCAATGTTTTATACCAACAGTCTCTAGAATAATTATATTCACCTAAAACAACCAAACACTGTACATGATTTTTTCAAGAATGTATTGTCTCATGAAAACATGTTCAAGCACTATCATATACAACTCAATCAGAACAATTTTAGTGACTCAATTGATTGAGTAGTTAATTTTTTACGTTATAATAGTGAAGGGTTTTTTTTTCATTTTTATTTTTTTAAAAAAATAAAAATAAATAAAATACAATTCAATCAATCTATTATAATTATTAGCATAGATCAAGATTGGTTTATTTTATATGAAAATATTGATGTATACCTTCTCTCCAACACGGCATAAAAAAAAACAAAGGAATAAGAATATTAATGATGGTCAGATGATCATATTTTTCTTGCTAATACTAATGGTTATCACTGATTATCTTAGATTTTTAAACAATTAATGAAAAATAGCAAAGATATCTCTAACTATATTTAATATTAATAAACCGATCAATGTCATATTACTTAATATTAAATGCACGTTTGTCCTCTGAAGTAATAATATTTATATATATATATATATGATACCAAAATAAGAAGTATAGTTAAAAAAAATATTTCAATAATATTTCAATAAGATGAGTT
>NC_028648.1:32701879-32722733 GCF_001406875.1 Solanum pennellii | reverse complement strand
ATTATTCGCTTTTAGTGACAAAATTTACTTTTCATGCTTAAATATATGAGACACATACTTTTAATGACAAAAACACAACAATTTGTAGCAAAGTTTTTGTCCACTTAAGTTTCCAACCAAAAATTTAATTTGCACCACTTTGTTAAGTAGTGAAAGTCATGAATTTAAAGTTATCGGTGACATTATTTCATCACTAATAGTGTATGTAATTCATGACAAACTAAGACATCAAATTCGTCATTAATTATTCGCTTTTAGTGACAAAATTTACTTTTCGTGCTTAAAATATATGAGACACACACTTTTAGTGACGAAACATAAAAATGCGTAGCAAAGTTTGGTCCACTAAATTTTTCCACCAAAAAATTAATTGACGTCATTTGTTAAGTAGTGTTACTCACGAATTTAAAGTTATCAGTGACACATTATTTCGTCACTGATAATGTATATAATTTATGAAAAAATATTTTTTATCTTATAATTTAATAATATTTTGACACAAAAAAATCATCTAAAAAAATATGTTGTTACAATATCGAGAAATTAGAGTTCGTAGTTAAATATAATAAATTTCATCTATGAAAATTTAGATTTAGTTATGACATTTATTTCATCAATAATAATATAAATAATTGGTTACATATATTTTATTTTCGCTAATCAATATGTGATTTAGTGACAACAAAAAAATTGTCACAAGATATGTAAGGTGTTAAATAGCGACAACTTAAAATTTGTAGTGAATAATTCAACTATTTGCTATGATGAAAATTCATAGCTAAATACGATTTGTTTTGCTACAATTGTTCATCATTACAAGTAATAAATTACAAAACGAATAATACAAGTGCTTCATAAAGAATAGACAGAGTCCATTCGTTAATTGACAAGTGAAAATATTAAAATCAATAAATTTGGTCGATTTTGTAAAAATGAAAAAATTTTAATGCATCAATTTTCTTAAATTACGCAATTATATAATGTATTATTTGAAATATACAATCCGGGTTATAACTATTTTGAGTGAGACACGGTTCTACTACTAGATAACTAATATTTGTTGGTTTAGCTCTTTTATTTTTTATTTGATATACTTTCATTGATAAGCACGATAAAAAAAATTCTGAAGTCTTTGTGCTAATTTTTGTGCGTGTCTATTGATTTGTGATTGGTAAACTACATAGACTTAGTCGATCTATTTGCGTCTATCTATAAATATGTACATATTGAATTATAATTCCGCATACGTGCATAGAGTAATTGTACATAGATAACATCGACTTAAAAACTTATACTTTACAAAGGTGCGGTATATTTCACGAATTTCTATTAACTTTTCCCATCAGTGTGAAAATTGAGATAAACTAATAAATGAAAGCACAAATAAAAGAAATGAACTAACTAGGATTTCAAATATATTATGATGAAATACTATAGTTATGGGTATCGATGTTCAACTTGAATCGATTATTCATTTTTCAAACAAAATTCAAAATCGACCAACTGGTGCAGCAGTACGCGACAACTTTTTCTTTTGGTGCATAATAAAATTGAAAGTATAATTTTAATAAATTTATAATTATACTGAATAATTTTTAAAATTTACAAAATAAATAAATAAAATGAAAAAAATCGTACTGAATATATTTAAATATGTCTTAAAAAATACACAATTTTAATTAAAATATAATCTACATTTGAATAAATTGTGAATTGTAAATTTCATTCATTTGTGTGTGAGTATAAATAATCATATAATATATTTTTTCTACAAAAGTTAGAATGAAGTACAAAACAAAACAAAAATGAAAGACAAAAGAGAGTTGATCTAATGGCAAGCGCTCTTCACTTCCAACTTTAAGGTTGTGAGTTTGATTATCCAAGACAACATAATGCGTGAGTTCCTGGCCAGGGGCTAAAAAATTGTGATGGGATATATATATATAAAGTGAGTTCCTGGTCTCTAATACATTTAAGAACAAAATAATTTTTTGTATATAAAGTATAGTCATTAGTGAAGAAATTAGATTTTGTTCAAGTACGAAATACATATAACTTTAGAGACAATTGATTTTGTCACTGATTGAAGTAAAACAATTAGCGACGATATAATTTTATCGGTAGTAATAACAATTTTAGTGACAAACCGTACTATTAACTACAAAAATATACTTTTTTACAACAAATAAATTTGTCACAAATGTTTAAGCATTTTGGGACGATTTCTCTTTTTGTAGTTAATATAATACTTTTAGCAACGAAGCACGAAATCACCTTTGTATACTTTTAGAAACACGCATTTAGTAACGACTGAGTGACGAATTATTTTTCGTCACACAATATTTTTAGTGACGAAATATGATTTATAAAAAAAGAAATGATTTGTCCCTCATAATAAAATTTGTTGTAGTGGTTGCTTCATCGTGATCACTTTGCACTCCCAATTAGCTTTTGGTCATCCTTCTTACTTTACATTTCGGATGACTCCACTTTTATTTTTTAGTTACTTTGAATGTCGTGTGTATTTTTCCAACATCCGTATTTAACAATAGAGGCTTTACATATACTTGGTTTTAAGTATGTTTTTGGTACTCCTTTGTCATATTATGTTTTTCAACCATTGTACATTGAGATTAAATGGTTCAATTATGTTTTAAAGCTTAATTGTTCCTGAGTTAGTCTTTCACTTTGTAGTCAATCAGACTCAGGGTTCACTTGAGGATCAACAATGGTTCCCGAGTGTCAATCACATCCAAGGTGTCAACAACATCCAAGGTGTCGACTCGTCACAGAATGGGTTAATTATTTCATATGATTTTGAAAAATGGGTTTTACTATAAATAACAGATTTGGAAATCTTTAAATCTTCAAAAGCTTTAGTAATATGATGAACAATTGGTAAGTTTCTATCCCAATTAGTTGTTAATGACATTGCATTTTAAATGTTATCTTATAACGTGGAAAGACTTTGATGATAAATCAAAAAGAATTCTTTAACATAAACGAGTCTTTGATTTCTAAGGAAAGGTTAAAAGCTTTTAATGGAAAATTAGACATTCGTTATGGTTACTATGGCTTGCAAGTCATGGTATATATATGATGATACCAATGAAGATACGTTTTATTTGGATAACTCTAAATAGATAGAAACTTGTAAAGATCTTAATGAGGCTTAAATAAAGTTTGATCGTATCACCGAGAAGGTGTAAAGTCATCGTGATGCATCACCCAATCGCATATGCCTATGTGGGAGGTCATTGTCCTAAAATAAGGCTGACCATTGTATGTTGTGAATCGGAGAAGCCTCTATAGTCTTTTGTTTGGAATAGTTTGGTTACCAAATTCTTATTTTTTTTACGTTAGGCCCACAATTGGGTGGAGGTCGGACCCATATAACCCATGGGTCTTATTAGATTGTTGAATACTACACCACCAAGATTAATGGTTTTCAAAAATCTATGTCTAAATAGTAAATACTTTGGGTTTGCACCTATGACTTTGCCTTTTATCTATAGTTATATTATATATATGTATCGTGTTTGACCCTTCCCTCGGTTTCAAACCAGTATTCACATTACTAATCATTCGCAAATGCTACAGTGTTTCATGATGAAGCACTGGCGATAGAGATTTGTTGTTCTGCGAAGCAGTAAGTCTTTCAGGGATAGCAGTTATGTTTGTGGTGAGCTATCCATTTTATAGAAAACATAATTTTGTTTTATCAATCTTTCATTTCATTTTTATGGTATGTCAGAGGGTCATATCCCGTCATAGGCATTGTTATTCTGTTAGTAGAGGTTTCATAAGCCTATAATTAGTTGGAGTTGGTTTTCATACTAAGAGTCGAATGGATTTTCCTACTTAAAATTATCTTGAATATTTTTTTAAATGGGTCTTATCTTCCACATTTGTATTTAATTTGATATTTAAATTGAATTATTCGGATTAAGCAAGTTGATTGGTGCTTTTTGGTCAAATGGGGTTTCAAGTGTCATGTCATGCCTAGTGTGTGGCCTTATATTCTTACATTTGGATTTCTGGTTGGTGAATAAGTTTGCTCGAAATTACCAGTAAAAATCAAACAAGGACATTAAAAGATGACATTTATGCAAACCACCGGCCATTTAAATTTAATTGGACTTGATCGAGTCCTTGATCGAGTCTACAACATAATATATATTTAAAATAGTAAAATTATACAATTCATTATTACCATTATTTATTTATACAATACTAATTAAATAAGTTGGAAAAAATATAAAATATACTTGAATCAAACCAAACCAAATATCAACCTCTTAAGCGTGTATCTCGGTGAATGAACAAACTCGTCTAGCATTAATTAGGAACAGGAACAACAAAGTTTCAATAACTATTAAACCAAACCAAAAAAAAAAGAGGATTGAAGCTATTGTTGATTTGTTTCTCACTTGCACCTGGAGAGGCAAAGAATGGCATATAAATGCCTAGAGAAAAGAAAATTAAAATTGTGAAAGGATAAATGCCATAAAGGCAATATATCGATTAAATAAGAATTGGTACAATGGAGGCAACAACTTCATATTGGAACGTTGGACAACATATGATTTTGACCAAAGTTGGTACTCCTTTTTTAGATAACTTATTTTATGATAATTGTTTTAACTAAAAAAAATACCTTGTCTCAAAAATAATATAAATGATTAAAATGTATTTTTGATGGATTTTCACAAAGAGAATAATGCATTGAATCTTGTGTCTCTTGAACAATGAACCAGATCTAGATAATATATGATTATACTTACACAAAAGTTGATCTTAGAAAATCTGTTAACCATAAATTCTTTCGTAAATTCAGTGTCTTATGTATCATATCATGGCTCAACATATTTTATTGTTCAGAGTGGTCTTGCGCAAATAGGCCATGCGCGTGCCTAGTATTCATGAATGCTTTAGAAATATTTCATAATCTCATAGAGAGGCCCCATTTCACACTCATATAAGTTCATTCATCAAATGTATTCTGTAGAACATAATAGCCTATAAAGGACATGAATTGGATTTATATTGTAATCAACCTCATATTGTCTTGCATACAATTGCACTATGTTCGCACACCATAGAAAGGGACATATTCTATAGTGTACATTCTAATAAACTAATGACTTGTTATTATCAAAATGAACCTAATTCATGGGATCTAAAATCACATGTTAGGTTACCAGTATTGTCAATTTTCTCAAGTTAAGAAAAGTTTCATTCCCGTGATGTTTTAATATCACTCTTCTTTGCAAAAGTTTACTCCGAGAATTAGCCAAATTCAATTCTCCTTTACATAGTCTATCGTAATTATTCTATCTCTTAGCATATGATTTATCAAGTTATGTTTCAAACATATATGTCTATTTTTCCTAGTGATATTTATGTTGTAGCTATGCTTCTTGGAAATCACAATGTATAAATACAAAAGTTATAGCTTTTATTCTAATTGGAGTCCTTGCTAGGAAGCTTCTCAACCTCATTAACAACCAACTTTAATGCAACATATGCAGATTCCATAGTTGATCGATACATTATTGTCTATTTTTCAGATTTCAATGTTATGACACCACTAAGAAATTTTGTCTCATGTGAATCAGAGACCGAATTATCCAACAAGAAATTTATTGTATTTAATTTCATAATTCATGGTATGCCTAAAATATGTCATATCAATGCATTCCAATGATGATTATTAGGATTATGAGTATATCTATCTACACACATCGTATGTTATATCAAGTCTAGTAAAAATTATCAAATGCATTAGACTACCAATCATTTGAGCATATTTATATTGCGAAATAGCTTCTCCAAGATTCTTTTTCAGATGACTATTAGCATCAAAAGGACTGCTCATAGGTACCACAATAAAAAATATTTAACTTTTAAAGAATTTTTTCCACATGATGTCCTTGAGTTAAAATAAAATCATCATTATTTCTAATTATTTTCATACCCGAAATAACACTTGTTTCTCCCATGTCTTTCATATCAAAATTAAAACACAAAATAATTTTAGGCTTATGAATGATATCAAGACTAGAATTAAAAATAAGCATATCATCCACATAAAGACATATAATTAGACAATGACCATCAACATGTTTTATATAGACATATTTATCTACTTCAATAGATGTCAAGTCATTACTCCATAATACTTGATCAAATTTCTCATTTCATTACTTGGGAGCTCATTTTGAGCATATGAAGATATTATTAATATAAAAACTTTATTTTCTTGACCTGCCACTACATAACCTTCAGGTTGATTCATATATATATGTATATATATATATATTCTCTTCTAAATCACCATCTAAAAATGTAGTTTCAACATCCAATTGATGAATAAATAATTCATGAGAGATGTCAGAGCAAACAAAACATAAATAGAGGAAATTCTAGTCACAGGAGCATAAGTATCATTACAATCAACATTTTGTTTCTGAGTAAATTTGTCATCGGCTAGCCTAGCTTTATTATTATCAATAGAAGAATCACAAAAATATTTTCTTCTGAAAATTCATTTACAACCCATGGATTTTGTTCTCGGGAGTAAATCAAATAACTTCCATGTATTATTTTTTAAAATGGAAGTTATTTTACATTCAATGGCTTCATTCGAATGAGGTTCATAAGGAGAAGAAACTACAAAAGTTAAAGAATCATTATCAACAATAAAATGATAAAAATAATTACCAAAATCAATCCTTGACCTTCTTACTTCTCCTCAAGTCGTCATTTTCGGAAACATTTTGAAAATTTAGAACACTAGAATCATTTTTTCTTTAGCAGTGTAAAATCATTATAGGTATTGTCATACTTTAAAGGAAAGATATTCTCAAAAACTAAGCATATTTTGTTTCAACTATAGTATTGCATTCAATCAAATCACTATTGATTACAAGAAATCTATATGCACCACTATTATTAGCATAGCTAATAAATATACAATTAGAAATTTTGGACCAAAATTTTCTTTTCTTAGGATCTGGCAACATAACCTTGGCAAGAGACCCCCAAACATTGAAGTATTACAAATTAGGGGGATTCCTTTTTTATAAATAACAAGAAAATAAAATTGCATCACCCAAAAGATTATCTGATGCACAAGAAAATAAGCATACAATTCATTATTTCTTTTAAAGTCTTATTTTTCCTTTCCACTATTCCATTCAATTCGGCGAGTATGGAGGAGTAACTTCAAGAAAAATTTCTTGCTTTTCACAAAATTATTAACAAAAATACATTCGACACCTCTATGCGATCTTACTTTTTTAGTCTTCCTATTCAACTGATTTTCTAATTTTTATTTATATAGTAAAAACATTTGAAACGCCTCATCTTTATATCATAACAAATATCCTCTTATATATATAAAAAAAATCATTCATAAATGTCACTAAATATCTTTTACCACCTCTAGTCATAGTTTATTTTAAATCTCCCAAATTAGTAAGCACTAAATCCAATAAATTGGTTTCTCTAAAAACATAAGCATGAAACTTCTAAATTATTTAGCCTCAGCAATAGTTTCAAACTTATCAATACTTGAAAAGTTAAATTTCGATACTTGAAAAGTAAACTTTATCATTACGGCCTTCCTAATACATTTTCTTGATGTAAGATAAACTAGCATGTTCATGTCTAGAATGCCATAAATTAAAAGGATCAATCAAATAGGCATAAATACTAGTATTTTCATTCATAACATTTAGTATAAACCAACTACGGTTACAACAATCTTTTCCCACAAAACACTATTTTTGTTAAAATAACTTTATTAATTCAAATAAAATCATCACTCCTTTTCCTAATAAACCCACAGAGATCAAATTGGCTCGAATATTTGGAACATGCAACACTTCAGTTAAGGCTAAAGATTTTTCAGATGTGAGTTTGAAAGGAATTTTACCTTTTCCAAGAACTTTAGTGGTTCTTTAATCACCGAGATATATAAGTTCTTCTACTTTATTAACTTGAGTGTAAGAGACAAAATTAATTTTATTTGCAAGTTTTGTGTAGCAGCACCATAAGCTATCACACATTCACTCACATAGGCCATAATATTTACTTGAAAAACGACCGCAACAAAAATATCCTTTGTTTTATTCAAATTAATTTTTGGCTTAACTAGATGACAATTTTTCCAATTCTTTTCAAAAAGGTTCTGTAAATAGTTTTTGGCTTGTAACTAAGTTTCTTTTCATAAAAAAGTAGATATAATAGTTGTAACATCATTTATCAATCTAATTCCAAAGGTTGAGATTTGGTGAAAACGATTATAGTTGAAACTACAATATGAATAGAACCACCAATAACAAACCTTTTATCGGACAACCAAGACATGTATTGTTGAAGTTTGATTTTTGTTACTGCAGTTACTTTTAGCAAAATAACTTATTTCGTTTGAATATATTTGAATTTTAGTTAGTTTATTTATAGGGTTGAGATATTTTAGGTTGTTTAAAATTTTAAATTATGTAGATTATGTATTTTATGTTGGATATTTAAAGACCCTAAATGCTTAATAAAATTATTGAAAGCTAGTTTAAATCAATTGAGAGACATTTCATTTATTTATGATGCCCCATTTAAAAAAAAAAAAACCAACAGTGGTATCAGAGTTTCATTGATCTTAAGGGATCTGTGAAATCTTCCAAAGAACTACCATACATTTTTACCCGTAAACACTACTTTTTCAACATGTCAGGGTTACTCATTTTAACCCATCAGTGCTACCTTTTCAACCCGTGCATTTTTCAACACGCAGGCTTTTCTAAATAAAATTTTTTAACCAAAAAAATTGCAAGCAACAGTCTCTCTTTAAATGCCCCACATATTTTCACAAACGATAACGATCAAATTGGGTCTGTGAGAATAAAACCATATTTTGAAACCTATGAGATATATGAGATTGAGATGGAAGTAAAATCCTTACAACATCTCTCTACAAATCATACACAAGTTCAGATTAAAGCAATTTCAAAATCATATCTATACAAGACAATGCCATCAAATGTGTTTTTGAAGAAAAAATCAAAAGAAGAAAAAGAAAAAAAAAGAAATTTTGCAAGTGAATAAACAATGAAAAGAATCCAGCATGAACTACCAAAGCAAAAATCGAGGAGGAACATTTTTGTCATTTGCACTAACTAAAGCAAAATGAGGAGTGTTAAAATTTGCTTTTAGTTTGGTGCAATAACTTTTAGAAAAATAAGTTACTCAGTTTGAATACATTTGAATTTTAAATTTTAGTTAGTTTATTTTTGTTGTTGAGATATTTTAGGTTATTTAAATTTTAATTTATGCAGATTATGTATTTTATGCTGGCTATTTAAAATCCCTCAATGCTTAATAAAATTATTGAAAGCTATTTTCAATCCGTTGAGATATTTCAATTTTTTTGTGCTGCCTCAAATTTATAAAAAAAAAAGCACCAACAGTCTATGTAATCAGTGTATGTCCATATAATCACGTCACCAATCTTTTACATTGCACTCTTTCCATGATACGTGACAACAATACAAGAAGTATCATTAAGAATGTTGGAAATCTTACTGTACAATCACGGATTCTTCATAGCTTGAGGGGTGTAAGTCATTGTCCTTAAAGATATTTAATCACTATGGTGTATCCCCAAGATTCAACTAGCTCTTCTAGAACTAAATAGGAACATGAAAAACAAAGTATTTTTTATAAGAAACCAACAGAAAAAGAGAGAAATGAAGCAATTGTTGATATGTTTTTCTCACTTTCACATGCAGATGCCAAAAATGGCATATATATTCTAATGGAAAAGAAAATTAAAATTTCCAAAGGATAAAATTCATCAAGACAATAATATCCAATTAAAGAAGAATCGGAACGTTAGAGGCAACGACTTCATATTTGAAAGTTGGAGGCAACGACATACTATCTAAACGTTGGAGACAACGACATCATATTTGAACGTTGGAGGCAACGGTAATATATTGGAACGTTAAAGGCAACGGTAACATATTGGAACGTTGGAGAAAATGGTAACATATTGGAACGTTGGACAACTAATAATTTTGACAATATTTAACATATCTTTTTGAGATTACTTATTTTATCATAATTGTTTTTCCTACATATGATACTGTATATAAGTACATGTAAGAAGAAAACCTAAAACCTGAAGTAAGCACAAGTCCAATGAATCCTAACTTTAGAAACAACAAACTTGGGATATGATGAGATTTCTTGCATCCTCTCAAAACTCCCAGTTAAATCTCTTTTACATTTGAAGACTGTGCATAAATCATGGTGTTCAATCATCAATGACCCCAGTTTCATCAAGATGCAAATGGAAGAATCGTCCTCCAATGCTGATAATCAAAAAATACTCTTAATTTCATCGAAAATAATTCCATCTCCTAGTTTGGATGAGAACATGTTAGATTTCAACATCAGTTCAATAAATGCATCATCAATGAGCATGAATTCTCAAGTTGTTCCTCTCTAACCACCAAACTTTCATATGTCCCAAGATGTTTCATATCTATTGATGAGTTCTTGTAACGGTTTTTTATGTATTTTGTATAGCTTCAAAATGTTATATGGAATCCATCAATTCAAAAATATAAAATTGTCAATAAGCTTAATCCTTTGATACGTGTGACACGTTATGAATCAACGCTTTATGGTTTTGCATATGATTCTATTAGTGATGATTATAAGATAATCCCTACATTTGTATTTAATGCAAAGGATAGTTGTCATATTGTAGGAATTTATTCTGTGAAGAATCAGTCTTGGAAAATGATTGACACTATTCCGGCTGGCTATCGCTTGTTGGACCAAAATGCAGTTTCATTCGATGGTACGGTTAACATGATGGCAGCTAGATCACACGAATGAAATGGTGGTAGTGACGTTTATGAGTTTTTCATTATTTCTTTGATCGTGGTTGAAGAGAAATTTGTTATAACACCCGTCCCATCCCAATATTGCAGAAGTCAAATGAAGATGTCAAATTTTTCTAATCGTCTCTATCTTTCTGGATTTGTTGAGATGGATTTCTTGGTTTGTTTGCGAGAGAAAGATGGGGAATGGTGGACGTGGAAAAGTGTCATGAAGATTCCTACATTAGGCTCATTGATTGGCCTTGGGGTTCACAATTTCTATCTAGATGATATCATTTTCTTGAAAGAAAATGAAAATATCTTGAGGAGGAAAACATATGGTGGTTTTCTAGAATATGATGTGAGGAAAAAAGAAGTAAATGAATTTACCTGGAATCAAATTTCGCCTGCTACAGATTTATCCATCTTGTTCACAGAAGAATTCCGTGGGACTAGAAGTTTGTGGAAAGTTTAGCTTCCTTGAAAATTTATTGGATCTAGGAAATTTTATTTTAAACCTGTGTCTTGTTGCATTTCTTTATATATTTTTGTGTGATTAATGATGATACTTTACCGTCTCTGATGCTTAAATTGTTTTAAAGAAGTTAGTAGCTTTCATGATTGTTTGTCAAAGTTGTTATATATTTGACATTAGCTCCTTCCATTTTTTGAATGGTTAAGTTATATTTTTTGAAAATATGATGTATTCTTGAAATAATGTGATTTTACATGTAAGTTCTATGCTTCTATTCCTAGAAGTATACAGTAAAATATTTTTAACACTGTACAGATCTAGATTGTTAAGATTTCAACAACTTCATAATGCTGATTTGCAGACTAATTTTTTACGAATCCATTTTACTAGTCATAAACCAGTCTACATTGTGTCTTGTAAATTCGTAAATTGACACATTTCTATATTGGTTAAAATTTCTTTTTAAACTGTAAATTTTACTCTTATGAAATGATTTATAGCCACACAAGTATTTTTATTTATTTTAAATCACAAATTTTGAAAAATTTTCTTTCTTTCTTATTTTTCAAGAAAATCAAACTATATTACATAAATTAAGACAAACGAAATGAATTTTGTTTCATACTAAATAATAAATGTACTTTGTAGTAGGTGTGCGCAACCCAACCCAATAAATAATGTCAAGATTGATTGACATTATTCAACAACAATCGTTATATAAAGGGGTGTTAAAAATGAGTCCAATTATAGGTAACCCGCTCAACCGGCCCAAAATTTTATGTGTTGGGTTAAAGATAATTTCAATGCGTAACTTACATAAATCTCATAGTGTAAAGAGCAAATTACATCTTATCTCTACTCATTTTCAAATTATAATAATCCCTTAATTTCTACACTTTCCTGATACATAACTCACCATTTAGATACATTAATGATGATACATAATGAATCCAGATATTACACTCAAAAAGGAAAAGAAATAGAAAATCAAATTAAATACCCATAAATTGCACTTACATGTTTCTTCTTAATGTTAATCAGTAAGTCGCAATTCCTAACAGCATCAACAAATACAAAATTCAAATTTCTTCTCCATCAACAGCACACAGTGACATATGTAATAGGGGTGGGCCGGGTACACAGTGTCACGCCCCGAGCCTACATCCTAGGCATGGCCGACACTTGATAACCATTGTTGATCTTAAGCAAACCTTTGGCCTTACTCAACTCTCAGCAGAAGACTTACTCAACATAAGATGAATTCAAATGTATGCTTTAACTCAATATATCAAAAATAATAAATTCAAAATAGTTTAAGGTGTCACGCCCCGAGCCTACACCCTAGGCCGGACTGCCACTTGAGAACCATTATTGTCCCCAAGCGAGCCCTTAACCTCACTTATTACTCAGCGGAAGACTTTATGTATTAATAAAAGAATTCAAATGCACTTAACTCAACCGTCTCAAAATAACTTATAATGTTTTAGATATAAACATTCAGCTAGCCATAGTGACAACTATAATCTTATAACAAAACAGTTGAAGTGTAAAAACTAAAGAGCTGTAACTATCCGTCTATGAAGCGTCTATAATTAAGAGGGATATCGGGACAAGACCCCCAATCATCCTAACAACTGAAATGAATAAGTAAACAAAACATAACCAAAGGGATCCTTCAGAAAGCAAGCAGACTCATCAACTGACTCTAAATGCTCGACTAGATCAATGATGAGTTGGATGTTGATCCTAATTACCTATATCTGCTTGATAAGATGATGTAGGTCAAAAGACATCAATAATTTGAATGTACGAGCATGCAAGAGGAAAAATAAATATGACATAAGGTTGAACCGAGTTCTTAAAGAAACACATACCTCAACTTTACTCAACTCATGGATATTTAACTTAATGCATAAATAAACAACAATAAAGATGCAGTTTTTATAAAGCATTTGAACACTAGGTAGAAACTCAATGTATTAATGATATACCATAACAACTCACTTTATACATAATAAAGTAATATAATTTTGTAGGAGTTTGTATAACCGACAACCATCACTATGAGCAAATGTTATGATATAATGTTTCACCCACGCTGCAAGAACTTTCCTATAACTTGCCCGGATATGGAACCCCTCAAATAAGTGGATCCACTAGTATATGCTACAAAACATTAATGAATCATCTAAAAAGTATGACCCTTTCTATCCACATTGGCTACATGGTTTATGGATACATTGAGTTATTTCGTCCCCACATCGGTTCTCAATACTACTCCCATAATACTCAGTTCATATGTTTAAAAACAAAATATCTTTCTGTAGTTTGAGATAATAACCAAAAAGGTAACTCACACGCTCTCTTGAAAATTAGTGTTTCCTCTCTTGTTTAAATGTAAAACCATTTACTCTTTGAAAATACTTAGTTCCCATATACTCTTTTCTGAAGAAAAAACTTGATTTGTTACTCTTACTTAACTCAAAACTCAAGTCTTAAAATTAGTTTAAAGAATTGGTGAAATACTTTCTTAAATGACCCTAGAACTACCTAAACTTGGCTCTTAACTTTCCTTGCATATGAATAGATGAATTCAAGGATTGTTATTTGTGATAAGTAGATCCGCGATGAAGAGCTGCATTTTATTATTTGGTCGTGAACTAAATTTTTGAGGCAGAACGGTCTAAGACCGTTTCATGACGCGGAGAAGTTTCTGTTAAATGGAGGGGCAGTTTCGCGAAGCGGACTGGGCTTCCTGATTCCCCTGATTTTTTTCTTCTTCGAATTCTAACTCCAATTTGCCTAAATTCGATTCTTTTTTTAAAATCGCTTTAGATTCATGAACTCAAAACATATACACAAGAATCTAACTCAAAGTAACTCTAATAGTTGACATTAAATCCTTAAGGACTCCTTAATCTCAACCTAAATTCAAGAACAAAAGTAATTCTAGGACACCCATCAAGAACATTCAAATTTCGTATCTTTTTAGGCCGAATTCACGGTGAAATAAACATGTTTGGCACTTGTGTGAACGAACCCAACATTATGAAAGTGTCACATACCTTGTAGGATCAAATCCTTGACAGAATCCACAATCAATTCCTTGCGAAGATGATGAAATCTTGATTTTCCTCTTCTCTTCTCTCTTGTGTTCTTCTCTCTAAAGCCCTAGCGTAAATTTTCAATTGTGAAAATAGAACCAATTCAGTTTTTTACCCAAATTAATTCACTAAAAAGGAAATAAATCAAGTGGCTACGGAAAAGACCAACCAAAATACCCTTAAAATCTAGTTTTGACATTCCTTATCTAGACGGGCCTACTTCCAATGGGCATATGTTCCTTATACGATCTCGAAATTGAGCAAATTCGGTGGAATTAGAAAGATAATCCAAAGATATTTCCTATGGTATCTTGTTGCACAACTAACTCATCCTAAGCTAGAATTTATGATCATTTGAAGTTGACCTAAAATTCAAACTTAACATAACTTAAATAAATTTCAGGATTTTTCACTCTTTCCAAAAATGCTCTTTCTAATTCTAGCTCTTTCACTTTGTGAGGTGTTCCAATGTCTCCCCCTTGTGACCATGCGTCCTCGAATGAGATCACTCTAATAATACTAAGGGTTGGACATCTAAAATCCAACTCAAACACACAACAAGCAATATGCAAATACAACATGCCAATCTTAAAATAAAAGCCACGAAAAAGATTAGTACCTTAATATGGAACATTTCCAGATTAAAAGATGTGGATACTTCTTCTTCATAACCTCCTCAGCTTCCCAAGTGGCTTCCTCAACAAACTTATTTCTCCATAGAACTTTGACTGATGCTACCTTTTTTGTTCTCAACTTGCGAACTTGGCAATCTAGAATCTTGATAGGAATCTCCTCATAAGATAATCTATCATTGATAACAATATCATTAGTAGGTATGATAAGTGAAGGATCACCCATGCACTTCTTCAACATGGAAATATGAAATACAATATAGACCGCTGCTAACTCTTCTAGTAGCTCTAACTAAGCTACATTGTCAATCCTCTTGGATATTTGGTAAGGAACATTATATTGTGTACTAAGTTTCCCATTCTTTCCAAATATCATAACACCCGTAATGGGTGAAACTTTCAAGTAAACTCAATCATCTAACTCAAACTCTAGACCTCTTCTCCTAACATTAGTGTAGGTTTTTTAACGACTCTATTCTGTTTTTTTATCTTTCTTGAATAAATTTTACTTTCTCCATAGCTTGATGAACTAAGTCTTGTCCTATCAACTGAACTTCACCAATCAGAACCATCCAATAGGAGATCTGCATGTTCTCCTATGAAGAGATTCATAATGAACAATATGAATGATGGAGTGATAATTGTTGTTATAAGCAAACTCAACGAGAGGTACGCAATCATCCCAATCATAATTGAAATCAATCACACAGGCACTCAACATATCTTTTGACGTCTGGTTAGCGCGCTCTGCTTGACCATTTGTCCGAAGATGAAAAGCAATACTTAAGTTCACCTTTAAACCCAAGCCTTTCTCAAAAGATCTCCACAATTGTGCAATAACTTGTGCAACTCTATCTAATATATTCAAAACCAGGGCTCCATGAAGTCTAACTATATCTTGAATATATAACTTGTCATTATCTAGTGCGGAGTATAACTATATCCTGAATATATAACTTGTCATTATCTAGTGCTGATGGATAGTCATTACCGGTAAAAAGTGGGTTGATTTAGTCATTTGAGATACAATCACCCAAATGTAGTCATGCTGCCTACGAGACCTTGGTAAACATGTGATGAAATTCATATTGATCATATCTCGCTTCCATTCTGGAAAATCTATATTCTGAGCCACACAATCGGGGCTTAAATGCTCTACTTTAACTTGTGTGAAATTCGGACACTTAGAATCAAACTCTGTGGTTCCCTTCTTCGTACAAATCCACCAATAACCTTCCTTAAAACACAATACGTCTTTGTGGAACCAGGATAGATAGAATATATGGAGCTATGAGCTTCCTCTATGATGCTCACTTGAAGTTTATCCATCCTTGGTTCACACAACCTACTTTGATACCTTAAGTTGTTTGGAGGCAATGATGTACCATGATATCCTGGTACATTTAATTCTTAGAAAGAAGGAACTAATTCTATAATCGAGAGTATTTTGTAGGATTTGATGTGTTTGTTGGCTATGCAGGAAGAGTCGGGCATATATTGAGAAAAGAAGAAAAAAAGTAAAAATCATGGCTATTTTGATAGTCCGTGGTCCACTTTAACGGACCATGAGGTTGATTGTGAAATGAGATTTCAGTGGCTGGACTATGAAGACCCATATTTGAGAAAGTTGAAGTGAAAACCACAGACATCTTCAAAAATCGTGATCCCTTTGACCGTTCGTGGTCTAGATCGTGAAAAAGATTCCAGAGTAGGATAAAATTCAAAATTTTGATATAGTTGAAGTGAAGACCACAGGAAACTTCGCATATCTTAATCACTTTGTCGGTCCGTGGTCCAGCTTGTGAACAAGATTCCAGAGTGTGGGTTAAAATCTCATGTTCTGGGAAAGTTGAAGGCAAGACCACGCACCACTTCATTGACCGTAGTCTCTTTTACGGTCCGTGAGCTAGTCCGTCATTCCGAATCCAGTAACTAGTGAAGAGATTGAGACCTAGGACGCTCCAAGGAAATACCACAGAGGGCTTCACGAGCTGTGAAGCCTTACATGGGCCGTGATGATGGTCGTGAAAGAGGTCGACAATCAGTCCTAGTTTAATTAGGTTTCCTTTTAAACGTTTTATTTGAATATATTTAGGTCGTTTTTAGGGTATTATTATTTCATTATTGAAATTTTACGAAGGACAAGAATGGGGAAATCGATAGTTTTTGAGTTTTTGGGTTTTAAATTACTTTGTAACGAAGGAAGTTTGGTTCTTTGATTATCAACATGATTTTTGAGTTGTAAGGTGACTCGAGTATTTAGAACTATGTTCTTATTGGCTGTTAATTGCTATATGCGTGAAATTATGAGGCACTAAATATTTTGACTAGGCGTGAAAGAATCTCTGATTATACTATAAATTTGATTCTGTAAAACAACTGTTGAGCAATCTTTGCTCTCTATCTATTTATTCTAAATATTTGAATCTATTAATTAAATTCATTAGATCAAATTACTTTATTAGTATTAGTACATCATTGAATATACAATTCAAAAAATTCTTTCACATCTGATTCTTTTTGTTTTTTTTTCCAAACAAATTTACGTGTTGTAGATTAAAGCTTTTAATCATAATCTGGTCTAACAAGTGCATGCTTTAGATGATACTTTATCAAGTCTTTGTTAGAAACAAAAACACTTGTTAGGAAAAAGCTAAAATCTACTTATGAGTCGAGGTTAAAGCTGGAGTTCGAGAAAAGACAACTTGAACTTCATGTCAATATAAGCGAGGTTTTAATGCAAGAATCACATGGAGTTTGAGAGAATACAAATGATCATTTCCTAACAAGGCTAAGAAGTGTTAGATAAAGCCTACTCGCTGAGTTTTGTTAACATATACTTTATGGAACACTCAAATTGCAGAAGAGTTTCATAAACGTCCTCATAGTGAACACTAACCTAGTCTCTCTTAAGTAACTGAACAACTCATACATTTTTGTAAGTTTATGCATCAGAACTGTTAACTTGGATATTAAGTTTTAGTAATTGTTACTTGACATTCACAACCAATCTTTACTTTCTGTCTATAATCGTTAGGAGATACTAACGACAATCAGATAAAGGCGTCAGTAAAACATTATTTGTAAAGAAATTCTATGTGGGATCGACCTTAACTCCAGTTGAGTTCTATAAATTGACAGCGATCGTTTACACTTTTTATTTGAAGTGTAAGTTTGGACGTATCAGGCATAAGCTATGACTTTGCAATTATATATTAATACACAACCCAAATTAACTCTAGACGCATCAAAATATACAACAAAGCCTTACGTACCTTCTGGTAAGGTCAATACTGGGGCAGTAGTCAACCTCTTTTCAATTTACGAAAGTTTTGTCACAAGATCCGGACCAGTCAAACTTCTTTGTTTTTTGAGCTAACTTAGTTTAAGGGGATTAAATAGATGAGGCACCCTTTATGAACCTTCTATAATATCTACCCAATCCCATGAAACTCCTAATATCAATTGGAGATGTGGGTCTAGGTCAATTCTACATTGCCTCTATTTTTTGGGTATCAACTCTTATACCATCACCAGAAACAATGTGGCCTAAGAGTGTCATAGACTCAAGACAAAACTCACATTTAGAGTACTTAGAATACAACTCTTAATCCATTAGAGTTTTGAGAACTATTCTAAGATGACTAGCATGTTATTCCTCATTCCTTGAAAATATTATAATGTCATTGTCACGGCCCAATTTAGAATAGTGACCGGCGCTAAGGAGAAGAGTTCCAAAGCAAGCCTTAAGAAAAAAATCTATAGAAAATTTGACAGAGTTTCCTCTTTTTTTGGGCTTATCTTGAAATTACCTGTAACAGAAATCAATAATGCAGCCAACCAATCTCGTCAATAAACTATGGAAAGAGTAAACGTACTAATTCCAACTCCAATAAATAAGTCTCATACTAGACACCACTTTGCAATATGAAATAATACCTCATAACTTTTAATAAAAGAAATGACTATGGAGTGACTATGAATTCCAAAACAAATGACTATAACAACTAATAAGCTTGTTATCGATGCGAACAAGAGGGGGGTCACAAGAAATTATCAACTCGAAAAATCTTGACCTTACCAAAGTCACTTGTATTCTCTATAAAAAAATGTAGCGAGGAGTGAGACGCTAGCTCATTGAGTAATAATACTTAACCACAACCATTTTAACGAGGGACAAGTCAGAAACATGCTAGTACAATAATCATAATGGTGAAATAATGTTCTTTCATAAATAATAACAATATTCAATCTTTTGTGCCTTATATAAGCAAAACCAATATAAATACTTAATAAAAACTCAGAGAAATCTTTCCATATCAAATCTTATAGTTGTAAACTCAGAAAAACACTTTCATATCAAATCTTATATCTGGGAGGTTTTCAAGGATGAATCATGCAATCAGAGTGGCCTTCTCTTACAGAAGTAACCAGTAATAGTGAACTCCTCGTAAAAGAGTTAAATATTCATATTGGTAGATCCCTATTTGAGGGATATTGGTAATGGTATACTAGTTTCACATCCCACTAGAAAGGGCTTTATCAGAAATAAGTAATTACTAGGTGCAATAGGTCTAGCGATCCCGTCGTTAGCTATGGGATACATCAAGGTCTACTCCTATTTATATTTTTCTTATAATCATTAGAAGCATTTCCAAATCAAATAGAGCATTTAAATCTTATCATATCATTTCAATGTTTAACAATCACCTACCAAAATACTATTTCTCAGATAAGTGTAAAACGTTTTCAATAACAATAATCATATCTTGAAAAAAATGAGATCATCTCAAATAATATTTTCAGTATCATATCCAGTATAAGACTTTTCCCACATGCAAGGTCAAAAAATTCAGTAACACATTTACTTTATAAACCATGTGAAAATCATGCAAATTATAAAATATCAAATCGTGGTAAGATTACTAATCACAGTACTCATATCGAAATACCAAATTAGTCACGTGGGTAATAAATACAACCTTCCCTCGATCCCTCGATCAATCTATAATCACATCATATAAATTCAAGGTCAAAACCTTTTGTTAGGCTAATTCAAAACTAAAAAGACATCGAACCTTCAAGGTTCATGCTTTACTCTACATTAAGAGGTTGTATGCACCCATCAACTTTCGAAATTCTCCAATCTAGTAAACAAGTCTTTATTTTGGTTACCCACATTTTAGCTTTGGTTAAAATACCATCTTGCAGATTACCCACAGTCTTAACAATTCCTAATTCACGAGTTGCTTGACTACTAATTAACTTCATCCAAATATTTTCATATTTACTTATCCTCTCTAATTGGATGCTCAACTGAAATTCTAATATCATAAATGAAGATCTGAAAAAGTTTAACACTTAACAATACAAATTATCCATCCAGAATACTCGTGTTGTTTGTAAGTAGTTTCTTAGGTGTTGCTTTGTGTTTCAACAGAGTACCATTAATCCCAATTAATTAAGTTAATTCAGATTCACTGTGTCCATAACTCGCAAAATTGGACGTATAATTAAGTAAGAAGATTACCTTGACTTCCTCTTTTTTTCTCTTCCTCTACCCATTCTATCATTTTTCTCTGTGTGCTCCAATGAGAGGCACAGACTACGTTTTTCTTTTCCTTGCATTTTCAAAGGGACTGGACAAAGCTTCCACATTAAATCTCCTAAGGTCTTTTCCCGTATTTGCTTTCTGCTATCCTAATACGTAACCCTTCTTTTCTCTTATATTTATATATATATATATATATA
>NC_028648.1:32651406-32701324 GCF_001406875.1 Solanum pennellii | reverse complement strand
ATATATATATTATATTCTAAAGTTGCCAGGCAAGTGATTATGGGCTAAGCCCACTACTACCCATTAGTTTTCTTTAAATCGTCATTGACTCTCTATTTTCCTTTTATTTTATTTTATTTTTTTGCAGCTGAAATTAATTTTTATATGAGGTATGACAGTCATCAATGAATATGATAACAAAACTACTTACATAAGGCTTGAATACTCTATTCACAAGGTCCATGAATGTTGCAGGCGCATTAGATAAATTGAATGACATGCAGACCAAAAACTCATAATGATCATAAAGGGTCCTGAAAGTTTTCTTTAGAATATCACATTTTCTTACTCTTAACTGACCTTAGCCTTATCTAAGGTTTATTTTTTAAAAAACAAGAGGCACCCAAAATTTGATTGAGAAAATCATCAATTCTTGGAAGAGGATACTTATTCTTGATGGTAACCTTGTTTAATTGACGGTAATCTATACGCATACTAAAGGAACCATCTTTCTTCCTCACAAAAAGACGCGAACACCCCAAGGTACACTTAGTCGAATAAACCTTTCTCTGAAAGATCTTTCAACTGCTCTTTTAACTCTTTAATCTTTGTTGGTTCCATTCTATAAGAGAAGTATATATCTCTCTCGGGAGGGACATCGGGAAGATCATCAGGAAAGACTTCTAAAAACTCACTCACAATTGGACCTGAATCAATAGGAGGTGTCTCAAAACTAAAATAATTAACTTAGACTAAGTGATCAACACACCCCTTGGAAACTAATTTTCTCGCATTAAATAAGAAATAAAACGAACCTTAGGCACTACTAAACTACTCCTCCACTCGAAAACCGGCTCATTAGGAAACATAAACTTAACAACTCAAGTTCTACCATCGATTGAGGCATAACAGGCCTGAAGCTAGTCCATACTTAGAATGACACCAAAATCTACCATATCTAACTCAACTAAGCGAGTTGTGGTTCTCTTGTGATTGAAGACAATGGTACGATCACGATAGACTCACTCAGCTAGAATGGACTCACCAAAAAGTGTAAAACAATGAAGGGCTCAAGAAATTGCTCCAGAAGAACGTTAAAATTCATTGAAACATAGGGAATAACAAAAGATAACTCGCCCTTGGATTTTAAAAAGTATAAACATCATAAGTAAAGACTTTGATCTTATCAGTGAAAACATCCGGAGAATTCTCTTTCTCTTGGCGACTAGTGATAACATATAGGTGGTTTTTTCCTCTACGATACCTGAAGTAGCTCCGCTGTATGCATCTTTGTCTTGTGGAGCAAATCATGAAGATTGAGTTTTATTATTCCGATTCGCATTACCTTGACGGTTCTTAGCGCACCCTTTCATGAAGTAACCCTCTGACGACACTTGAAACAACTAGTAAATCCATCCCGACACTTACCTAGGTGGTTCCTAACACACACAAAACGTATAGGAGCCCAATTACCTCCTTGTGCCGCACTATCTTGAGACTATGCTGGTCTAGCTCTAAAGTGCTATAAATTTTTACTATTGTACTCACCTTTGTTCTTTGGTGCAGGTACACTAGTAGTTTATGGAGTAGGTCCCTATTGTTTATGTTGAAAGAAATATTGGTTCCATTACTCTTTTGTTGTCCGTATTCATTTTCTGTCTTAGATTTCTTGTTTTTGAATTCTTAACGTATCTTCCTCAACAGCTGCACATAAACCAAAAGTCTCGATATATCTAGGTCCCTTATTAGCATAGTGGTCTTACCCTCCTTACTTGACAGACGAGACAACCCGACAATAAATAGACTTATCATTCTTCTCATATTTATAACAATCTCCTGACCATATTAGGAAAGCTAGCTGAACCTCAAACTGTACGCATGAGCACTCAATAAGTCCTTTTAAGAGTAAGAAATTCTCGTATATTGGCTTCTATTAGTTCATGAGGAAAGAAACTCCCCAAGATAGCCTTCTCAAACAAAACCCAACCCAAAATCTGTGCATCTTAAACTCTACCCTTCTTGCACTGGTCAAACCAAGTCCTTGGAACACTCTTCAATTGATATGCTGCTAGTTCCACTCGCTCAGCATCGGCAATACGCGTAACCTCAAACACCTTCTGCAACTATTCAACAAAAGTTTCCCGATCCTCAGTAGTGCTTGAACCAGTGAATCTTAGAGGATTCATCCTTAGACACTCGTGGATTCTCAAAGTACTATTCACTGCTTGAAGATTCTCTCTCGGACCAGCATGACTTAGCTTTATGATAGCTTGCCTGAACTCAACATTAGTGACCTCTCCTTGGGGTTTCACTTCATGTGAATTAGGTATCCCTTGTTCCTCGACATTCCTCTTAGTAAGACAACCATTGACAGCTCTTCGTGAAGGAATGAACAACTGAAATACACATGCAAGCATGAGTTAGAACGGAACTTGTATAGAGATAAACTTTATCGCACAAAATGTGTATGATAAAAGTGAGAAAGTTCCTAAAAGATTGAAGACTCCTAATTATAGATGCGGCGCTCTTCACACCAATAACTAGCGCTCTACAAAAATGGCTTCATAGACTCTCTAGGATTATTGAACTTTATGCTCTAAATACCATGTTTGTCACACCCCAAGCCTATACCGTGGGCGGGAGTGGCGGTCAAGAATAATTGCTGGCCCTAAGTGAACCCTTGGTCTGACTTACTACTCAGTCAAAAACTTTAAGCATTACCTAAACAATTCAAATGCACTTAACTCAACTATCTCAAATAACTTACAATGTTTTAGAAATAAACATTCAGCTAATCAAAGTGAAAACTCTAGTCTTATAACATAACAACTGAAGTGTAAATACAAAGCAGCTATAACTATCTGTCTTTGATGCCTTTAAGACTAAGAGGGATGTCAGAACAATACCCCCGATCATCGTAATATCTGAAATAAATAAGCAATAAAACAACACATAACCAAAAGTGATCCTCTTGAAAGCAAGGAGACTTACCAAGTGACTTTCAATTTTGGACTGGATCAACGAGGCAATAGATGTTGATGCTGAGTACTTGTATCTGCTAAATAAGACGATGTAGGACATAAGGCATCGCTTCATTGAACGTATAAGCATGCGAGGGGAAAACTAAACATGGAATCAGCTTGGACCAAATTCAGAAAGAAACACTTACCTCAACTTTAATCAACTCATGGTACTTAGCTTAATGAAAAATAAACAGCAGTTTATATAGAGCATTTAAACAGAAGGTAGAAACTCAATGTATTAAAGATACTTCATAACGACCCAGTTTATATATAGTAAAGTAATATAAGTTAGTGGAAGTTTCTCTAACCGACAACCATCACTAAGAGATATTATGATGATACATCATCTCGTCCACGCCTCCAGAGCTGCCTTAAAACTTGCTGGGATATAGAAGGCCTAAACTAAGTGGATCCACTAGTCTATGCTAAAAAGATTTAAGGAATCATCTCAAAAGTATGATCCTTTCTACCCACGTTGGGGTTTAAGGAGACATTGAGTTATTATGAACTCGTCACCATATTGGTGCTCAATACTAATCCCAAAATACTTAGCTCATATGTTTTTAAGCAAAAAATCTTTATGTGCTCTGAGAAATTACTCAAAAACTATATCAAAGGCTCTCTTTGAAATCGGTATTGCCTCTATTTTTTAAATGTGAAAGCATTTATTCTTTGGGAATAATTAATTCTCATATACTTTTTTTGAAGAAAAGAAGTTCATTTGTTACTCTTACGTAACTCAAAACACAAGTCTTAAAAAAAGTTTAAAGCATTTGTAAAAGACTTTTTGAAATGACTCTAAGAACTGCCTAGACTTGGCTCTTAACTTTCCTTGCATTTGAATTTACAGATTCAAGGATTGTGATTTATGATAGGAAAGTTCTAATGATATTTAGGAGTGTTTTAAAATAGCTAAACATGAGAAATGATTAAGAAATCATTGTTTGGAAGTAGGTCCACGACGTGGAGATCATTTAGTTATATGGCTGTGAAATAAATTTTTGCGGCAGGACAATCCATTTACCTATCCGTGACGTGGAGAACTTTTCGTTAAATGGAGGGTCATGTCATCGACGCGTACAGAGTCTCCAGATTCGCTCGAATTTTTCCTTCTTCTTTTTCTAACCCCAATTCGCCTAAATTCGATTCTTTTCTCAAAATAACTTTAGATTCTGGTACTCAAAACATATATAAAAGCATCTAAATCAAATTAACTCTAACGACATTAAACTCTCAAGAACTCCTCAATCTCAACCCAAATTCAAGAATGAAAATAATTCTAAAATACCCATTAAGAACATTCAAATTTCCAATCTTATTAGGACGAAGTCACATTGAAATTAATGTGCTTGGCAACGTTATGAAAGTCTGACATACCTCGTAGGATAAAATCCTTGACGCAATCCACAATAATTTCCTACGAAGATGATGAAATCCACAATCAATTCATTACTAAAGCACTAGCGTGAATTTTCAATTGTGTAAACTAGAATAATTTATTCTTGAACCTAATTAATTCACTAAAAACGAATTAAATCAAGTTGGGATGAAATATATCAAAAAACCACTTAAAATCCAGTTTTGACTTTCCTCATCAGGACAACCCAACTCCAATGGGCATATCTTTCTCATACGAACTCAAAATTGAGAAAACTAGTACAACCACTATCAACACAAGTAGTGGCGGAAATTTTTGGAAAATGAATTTTTTTTGAAAGGGTTAAAATTGTTTCGCAATTTAAAAACATAAAGGAGTCATAATCTCAAATAATCGCAAAAGCAATATAAAAACACAATTTTAAACGGACAACCCAATTGTACTAAAAAACCTTAAACCTTAAACATTAAGAAATACTGAATCATACAAACCCTAAAATAAACCCTAAAACCCATGTAAAACCATTACAAAACCCTAAGGTCTAAACCCTTATTCCTAAAAGTTTGTATACCCTAAACCTAAAAACACAAATAAAACCCTATGCCCTAAATCCTAAACCCTAAAAGACCCTAAGAAAAACATAACCCTTAAAAACCCAAGAACCTCTAAAACTACAGGCTCTAATTTCTGAACCCTATAAATACCTAAATCGTATATGGTAAACCCAAAAAAAACACATAAAAAACCATTACTTAGGAGTTATGGTCATTTGAAGTTGACCCAAATCTCCAACTTAACATAACTTAAACAAATTTCATGATTTTTCAAGCTTTCAAAAATGGGTCTTTCTAATTCTATCACTTTGACTTAGTGAGGTATTACATAGGGGAACATTTAAACTGGACTCAAGGGCAACTCAAGTCAACAACATAACAACTAATATAAAAAAGACTCATGAACTACTATTGTTTATCTATCTATGAAACCTCTAATACTATAAGGGACTTCGGAACAAGACCCCTGATCATCCTATTAAACCGAAATAGATGAAGATAAATAAGGGATCCTACGGAAGCAATAACGTTCACCAAACAACTCTAGATTTTGGCTGGATCAATAAAGCGTTGTTCGATAATTCTAGTTAAACATCTGCATCATGTAACGATGAAGGTCAAATGACATCACTACATTGAATGTACGAGCATATAAGGGTCATACTGAAAATTACATAGCAACTTGAACTTGGAAAGAAGGAAACATACTCACCTCAACTCTAATCTACTCAACCACAACTCATGGAAACTCAATTCAGGATAACCAAAGATTGTAAGATATATCATACAAAAATCAGCAAAATGGGGGGGGGGTTACCTGCTCTGGGGCTCGTTGACCTTTAGAATGGGTCTTTTTGGCAGTCAAGGCTAGCTAGCTCCATAGATAACATCTTAAAGGACTCCAAAAATTATTTTGGAAAAAATGGTGTCGGAATTCTTGACCACAAAAAAACCCATAGCACACAAAAATCGACAAGGGTTTACCTGTGCCGAGGCTTGTTTGACCTTGAAAATAAGTCTTATTATCCATCAGGACAAACGGGATCCATAGTTAACGTTAAAACTGATGTCAATAAAAAATTTGGACAAAAATTACGACGAAATCCAAATCACCAAAAATACATGAACTATAGTCCACACAAATTGGTAAAATAGGGGGTTCACCTGCTCCGGAGCTCATTTGACCTTGAAAATGGGTCGTGTGAGCTGTCAGGCCAATTCGCTCCATAGATGAATTCATAACAGACGTCCACAAAAAATATTGGCTAAATTACAACAGACTTAGGGATCACCAAAAAAGATGGTAAACTATAGCACATGAAAATTGACAAAATGGGGGGTGGGTTTACATGATTCGGGACTTATTTGACCTTGAAAATGGGTCATTTTGGACGTCTCAACAACCTAGTTTCGTAGCTAAACAATCATCCACATAAAACTTTGGGATAAAATGATGTCAAAATTCTGAACCAGGAGACATCTATGAACTATTGCACACAAAAATTGGATAAATGGGGGGGGGATTTATTTGCTCCAGAGCTAGTTTAACCTTGAAAATAAGTTGTTTTAGCTGTCAGGGCCAACGGGCTCCCTAGATAACGCCTTAACAGGCGTCAATAGAAAACTTTGGGCGAAGATGATAGTAAATGAAAATCAACAACGTAGTTGGTTTATCGGCTCAAGCGATCGTTTGACCTATAAAATGGACCATTTTGAGTGTCAGGGACAACTAGATCTATCTCTAACGTCTTAATAGACGTGACAACAAAATTGGGAAAAAATGACATTAGAATTCGGGATCACAAAAAAATGGTGAACTACACTAAATAGCAAAATGGGGGGTGTACCTACTCCGAGGCTCAATTGACCTTGAAAATGAGTCGTTTTAGCTGTTAGGGCCAACTATCTCCATAGCTAAAATCTGAACTAACGTACACAAAAAAGTTGGGAAAAAATGATGTCAGAATTTCGATCACTAAAATCCATACACTATAGCACACGAAAATAGGTAAAATAAGAATTTATCTGCTTCGAGTCTCGTTTGACCTTGAAAATAGTCCGTTTTAGCCGTCAGGGCTAACTAGTTCAATAGATTATATATTAACGTCCATGAAAAAATATGGGCAAAATTGACATCATAATTCTAGATTACCAAAAATCCATGGACTAATACATGAAAATTTATAAAATGGGAGTTTACCTGCTCAAGGGCTCATTTGACCTTTAAAATTTTCCATTTTGGGTGTCAGAAAAAACTGGCTCCATAATGACGTCATAACGGATGTCCATAAAAAATTAAGGAAAAACTAACGTTAGAATTTGGGATTAGCAAAAAATATGGTGCAGTTTAACACACAAAAGTTGGCAAAATGTGAAGGTACCTGCTCCATGTCTCGTTTGACCTTGAAAATGAGTTGTTCTTGCCGCCAGGTTCTACTAGCTCTGTAACTGATGTCTTAATGGACTTATACACAAAAAAATAGGGAAAAACTGATGTCAGAATTCTGGATTACCAAAAAAGATGGTTAACTAAAGCACATTGAAATCGGCAAAATAGGGGATTTACCTGCTCCAGGCCTCGTTTGACCTTGAAAATTGATCGTTTTGGCCGTCAAGGCCACTAACTCAATAGCTAACATCTTGAGGACGTGTATGAAAAATTTGGGCAAACATGACGACAAAATGTGGGTTCACCAAAAAAGATGGCGAACTATAGCACACGAAAATCTAAAAAATATGGGGTTTACCTGCTGCGGGGCGCATTTGACTTTGAAAATTGATCGTTTTGGCCTTCAAATCTAACTGGTTCCGTAGATAATGCCTCAATGGACCTTCTCAAATAAATAATTCCATGGATAATTCGTTAATGAACGTCCACAAAAAAATTAGACAAAAATGACATTGGAGTTATAGATCACCAAAAATCCATGGACTATAGCACACAAAAATGGGCTAAATTGAGGGTTTTACCTACTTTGTGCCTAGTTTGACCTTGAAAATAGGTCGTTTCAGATGTCAAGGCCAACCGAGTCCACATATTATGTCTTAACGGACATCCATGAAAAAATTGGGCAAAAATAACATCAAAATTCTTGATCACCAAATATGCATGGATAGTACATGAAAAACGGTAAAATAAGGGGTTTACCTACTCCGGGGCTTGTTTGATCTTGAAAATGAACTATTTTAGCTGTCAAGGCAAATTGTCTCAATAGATAACATTTTACCAGACGTCCATGTAAAATTTAGGCAAAAGTGATGTCGTATTTCCGTGTCACCAAAAATACATGGACTATATTACAAAAAATCAGTAAAATAGGGGAGAGTGATTTGCATGTTGCAGGGTTCATTTGACCTAGAAAATGGACCGCTTTAGCCGTTAGGGCCAACTATCTCTATATCTAATGTCGTAAAGGACGTCCCAAAAAAAAAGGGCAAACATGACATCGTAATTAGGGATCATTAAAAAGATGGTGAACTATAGCGCACAAAAATTGGCAAACTAGGGGGTGGGTTTTACTTACTTCAGGGCTCTTTTGACCTAGAAAATGGGTCAATTTGGCAGTTAGAGCCAACTAGCTCCATAGATAACTTCTTAACAAATGTCTACAAAAAGTTTGGGTTAAAATGACATCGAAAATATGGATCACCAAAAGTCAATGGACTATACCTAATGAAAATCTATAAAATTGGGGGTTCACTTGCTTCTAGTCTCTTTTGACCTTGAAAATGGGTCATTTTGGTCGTCAGGGCCGAGTGGTTCCACAAATAATATCTTCATGGACGTCTACATATATTTTTGGATAAAAATGACGTTGGAATTTTGGATCACTAAAAAGCCACGAACTATAGCATATGAAAAACGGCAAAATGGGGAATTTACCTGTTTCAAGACTCGTTTGACCTTTAATATGGGTTGTTTTAGACATCAGAGAAAACTCACTCCATAGCTAACGTCTTAATGGCGTCCACGAAAAATTTGGGAAAAAATAACATCGCCATTTCGAATAACAAAAAATAAATTGACCATGGTACAAGAATATCGACAAAATGGAGGTTTACCTGCTCCGGGGCTCGTTTAACCTTGAAAATGATCATTTTGGTCATCAGGTCTAATTGGATCCATATCTAATATCTTATGGACATCCACAAAAAATTTATACAAAAATTACGTCAAATTTCGGATCACCATATAAGATGGTGAACTATGGCACATGAAAATCAGCAAAATGGAGGTTTTACCTGCTCCAGGGCTTGTATGACCTTGAAATGGGTCATTTTGTCTATTAGGGCCTTCTATATCAATATCTAGCATCTTACGGGACGTCCACAAAATAATTGGTCAAAAATGACATAAAAATCTGGATTATCACAAATCCATGGACTAGAGCTAACGAATATTGGCAAAATGGTTGGGTTTACCTACTTTT
Source organism: Solanum pennellii (assembly GCF_001406875.1). Lineage (NCBI taxonomy): Eukaryota > Viridiplantae > Streptophyta > Magnoliopsida > Solanales > Solanaceae > Solanum > Solanum pennellii. The sequence goes on along the minus strand of NC_028648.1, from coordinate 32,691,960 downwards.
GGGTTCCTTTGACCATGAAAATGGGCCGATTTGGTTGTCACGGCCAACTTGCCCCCTGATCACATCTTAATGGATGTCCATAAAAATTTTGGGCAAAAATGATATTGGAAATCTTAATCACCAAAAATTCATGGTAGCACATAAAAATCGACAAATTAGGGGGATTTACCTACTCTAGGGTTCGTTTGACCTTTATAATGGGTTGTTTAAGCTGTTAGGGCCAAGTGGCTCCATAGTTAACATCTTAAGGGACGTACAAAAAGAATTAGGCATAAATGAAGTTGAAATTTAGGGTTACCAAAATCCATGGATATAGTACACAAAAATCAGCAAAATAGGAGGTTTACATGCTTCGGGGCTCGTTTGACCTTGAAAATGGTCTTTTTTGGCCGACAAGACAAATTTAACAATATATAGCATATTAATGGACGTCCACAAAAATTTGGGGCAAAAATGACATTGAAATTAAGGATTATCAAAAATCTCTAGACTATAGGACCTAAAAATAGGAAAAAGGCGGGTTTAACTGCTCCGAGGCTCGTTTGACCTTGAAAATCAGAAGTGTTAGCCGTTAGGGCCATCTGGCTCCATAATTTGTGTCTTAACACACATTCACAAAAAATTTGGGTAAAATTAACATCGGAATTCTGATTCACCAAAAATCAATGCACTATAGTGTACAATATACATGCAAATTAAGGGGTCTACCTACTACGGGGCTCATTTGATCTTGAAAATGGGATGTTTTAAACGTCATGGTCAATTGGATCCATAGTTAACGTCTTAACAGACGTACACGAAAATTTTTGGGAAAAATGATTGTGGAATTCAGGATCGCCAAAAAAGATGGTGAACTATGCCATCTACAAGTGTTATTTGACATTGAAAATTGAACGTTTTGGATGTCAGGGCAAACTTGCATCATAGTTAACGTCTTAAAAGACGTCCATAAAAAACTTGGCAAAAATGATGTGGGATTTTGGATCACCAAAAGTCCATGGACTATGCCATGCAAAAATAAGCAAAATGGGGTTTTACCTACTCCGAGGCTCATTAAACCTTGAGAATGGGTCGTTTTAGGCATCATGGTCCAAATGACTCCATACCTAATGTCTTAACGGATATCCACAAAAATGTTTGGCAAAAAAGATGTTGGAATTCAGGATCACCAAAATTTCATGGTCTATAGTACATGAAAATTTGCAAAATGGAGGGTTTACCTGCTCTGAGACTTGTTTGACCTTGAAAATGGGCCTTTTTGCCCGTCAGTAATAATTATCTCAATAGCTAATGTCATAATAGACGTCCACAAAAAATTTGGACAAAAATGATGTCAAAATTCAGGATCACCAAAATAGATGGTTAACTATAATACGACAAAATTGGGGTTTACATACTCCGAGGATCGTTTAACCTTACAAATTCACCATTTTGGCCGTCAGGTCCAACTGTATCCATAAATAACATCTAAAGTGATGTCCACAAAAAAAAATTTTTAAACGAAAGTCAGATTTATGGATCAAAAAATACCCATAGACTATAGCACAAAAATTGGTAAATTAAGGGGTTTACTTGCTTCATATCTCGTTTGACCTTGAAAATGGGTCTTTATAGTGGTTAGGGACAACTGGCTCTATAATTAACGTCATAACGGACGTCCACAAAAATTTTGAGCAAAATGGATGTCAGAATTATGGATTAACAAAAATCCATGGACTTTAGTACATGAAAATCAACAAAATAAGGTGTTTACCTGCTCTAGGGCTCGTATGAACTTAATAATGGGCCTTCTTGGCCGTGAGGGCCAAGTGACTCCATAACTAACGTCTTAACCTACGACCACGGAAAATTTGGGCAAATAAGACGTCGGCATTCGGGGTCACCAAATAAGATGGTGACTTATAGCACATGAAAATCGGCAAAATAGGGGATTCAAATGCTCTAGGGCTCATTTGACCTTGAAAATGGGCCGATTTGGCTACCAGGATCCATAACTAACATCTTGACAGATATCTACAAGGAATTTGGGCCAAAATGATGTTAGAATTCCAGATCATCAAAAATTTGTGGACGATGGCCCAGGAAAATTGGTAAAATTAAGGGTTTACCTGCTCTGGGCTTGTTTGACCATCAAAATGGGTCGTTTCGTCGTCAAAGACAACTGGATTCATAGCTAACGTATTAACGAATGTCCATGAAATATTTGGGAAAGAATGACGTTTGAATTTCAAATTACCAAAATTCCATGGACTGTAGAACACAAAAATTGGCAAAATAGGTTTTTTATCTACTCGAGGGCTCGTTTGACCTTATAAATGGGTCATTTTCTGCCGTCAAGGCCAATTGTTTCCAAAGCTTATGTCTTAATTTACGTCCACAAAAAAATTGGGCAAAATAACATCGGAATTCTGGATCACTAAAATGCATGGACTATAGTACATGAAAATCAGCAAAATTGGGGATTTACCTGCTTTGGGGCTCGTTTGACCTTGAAATGGGTTGTTTTCATCATCATGGTGAACTGTCTCCATAACTAACGTCTTAATGGGCGTTCAAATTTTTTTTTTGCAAATATGACATCGATATTTGAGATCACCAAAAAAGATGGTGAACTATAGAAAATGAAAATCGGCAAAATAGGGGTTTCACCTTTGGCTGGGTATGGATCCTCTCAGTCGGGCGTATGTACCGGACTCCACATTTAGCTCATGTAGTTTTATTGTCGGTTATTAGTATCTCTCACATTTTAGTTAGATTCTATTGCATTAACCTCATTTACAGTACAGTTAGTATTCAATCTCAGCATATTATAAATTTGGTCAGTGCATTCTGTTAGCTCAACATTCAGTGTCTATATCATGTTCAGAATATTATTGTTCCTTTATTGCTTATATTAAGTGTTATTTAATATTCACTTTATCCTATATGCTCAACACTTTTTAAGTATTGACGTAGACTCTGCACTACATATATTCGTGATGTAGGTTTAGGTTCTCAGCATCCATATCACGTTTAAATCGGTTCTCGATCTACAACTCAGCAGTATCAAGGGTGTATCCATTCTTCGAGTACAATAGTCATATTTTTTTTTTGGTATTTTTAGTCTTTTAGTTTTAGTTTTTCTATATTTCGCTGGGAATATCCTAAAAGTTTTAGTTAGTTAGATACTATTTTCAGACGTAGTTAAATTATGCTTAGCATTTAGATTTGATATATATCTTGTATTACATTCTCAGATTTCATATATTCAATTTTAGTACATGGGTGTATCCCATCATTTCAATATCTCTTATTATTTAGCTTCCTCGCAGTTTTAATATTGGTTTATCTTTAGTATGATTAAAATTATGATAGTAGGGTTTGCTTACGGTCATTTGTGATCCTAGGTCTCTTATCCACGTCTTGGTGGTAACTTGGGGCGTGACAAACTTGGTATGAAAGTCCTAGGTGTAAATTTCCTAGGATGTCTGAAAATCAACACTAGGTAGAGTCGATTTTATGGGTGTGTAGGGCACACCACATCTAATGAGAGGGGGCTACAAAGTTTTAAGAAAAAACATTACTTTCTTTGCTACTATTATTGTGCGTTGGTATGATATCCTTTCTAATCCATCGTCATAATCTTTAGATCCTGCCTCCTTGTAGAGATAATGCCATGAATGTGAATGCCAATTACACAAACGCAGCTCCTCCAGTCACTGACTAAGAAGTTCCGAATGCAACTTAGAGTGTCGCCAACAAGAACAATTAGCGGGCTCCAGTTTCGGCAAATGCAAATGTGGGGTAGGTGCAACTAGAGTTAGGGATTTAATTAGGATGAATCTGCCGGAGTTTTTAGGATATCAAGTTGAGAAGATACACAAAATTTAATTGAGGAGGTAAAGAAGATTTGAAGTGATGCAAGTAACTAGGAATGATTGCGTTTAATTAGCATCTTACCAACTCAAGGATGTGGCTCATATATAAAATACTCATTCGAATCAGAACTGAAGTACAAATGTAGCTCCTATTATTTGGGATTGGTTTAGTGAGACCTTTCTGCATAGGCTTTTCCCAAGAGAGTTGAGAGAGGCAAAAGCTCAAGAATTTATAACTTAAGGCATGGTAACATGACAGTTCAAGAGTATGGGCTCATGTTTACGAACTCTCTAGGTATGCTACTGACATGGTTGTTAACTCCAGGGCTCTAATGAATAAGTTTATTGATGGAGTGTCAGACTTGGTGAAGAAGAGTGCAGGAATGTTATGTTGAGATATGAACATCTCTAGGCTTTTGACTCATGCTCAGCAGGTAGAGGGCGATAATATTATCAAACAAATGAAAGGAAACAAGAAGGCTAGGACTGGGAACTATGAGTATTCTTAGAAGAAATCGAGTGGTGGAAATCGATCGTGGGGTTAGTAGAAATTCTCAAATCTATCACCTTCTTCAGCTAGTGTTCCATCGTTCAAGTTCAGACAAGGTCAAAAAGGTAGGGCATCAAGCTCTATGTTTTAGGGAAGTGTTTCAGGAACCCAAAACTACCTGACTTTTCCTAAGGGCAGTAAGAACCATCCAGGCCTGTGCATATGCTTTGTATGTGGTCAATCTGGTCACAGGTTGAGGGATTGTCCTTTTTAATTGGGTCAAGGAGGTAATAATGGTAGATCTCAATCAACAACTTCAGCAACACCAACAAGTCGCCCAACTCAACAGGGTAATTCATCTGGTATAGGTGGCAGACAACGCCAAAACAAGCTCTGTTCTCTTCAGGCTCGCAAAGATCAGGAAGATTCTCCTAGTGTAGTCACTGGTACGTTACGAGTCTTTGACCTTGATGTTTATGCATTAATAAATCTAGGGCTAGTCTCTCCTTTATACATCCTCATATAACATTAAATTTTTATGTTCCAAAAACTCTCTCATAACCTTTCTCAGTCTCTACTTCAGTCGGTGACCCACTTATAGCTAGAAAGATATTCAAAAATTCCCTGTCACAGTATCCCAAAATGTCACCTCAGAGAATCTTGTAGAGTTAGAAATGGTAGACTTCGATATCATTCTAGGCATGAATTGGTTACATTCATTTTATGCCTGCCTCAATTGTAGAACTAGGATTGTTCATTTTTATTTTCCAAAATAACCAATCTGAAAATGTAATAGTAGTAGCTTAGCACCTATGGGTTGATTCATTTCTTACCTTAAGTCCAGAAAGATGATCTCTAAGTGGTATCTCTATCATCTAGTTCGGGTTAAGGATTCACACTCCAAAACCCCAACTCTTGAGTCAATTCTAATTGTTATTGAGTTTCTAGAAGTATTTCAAGAAGATTTTCCCGAAGTCCCTTTCGAAAGGGAAAGCTGACTTTGGAATTGAACTTTTTCCATATACCCTGCCTATTTTTATTCCTTGTTACAAAATAGCTCCATCAAAGCTTAAGGAATTGAAAGAACAGTTGAAAGACCTTCTATATAAGGGCTTCATCCAACCTAGCAATTCTCCATAAGGTGCACTAGTATCTTTCATTAAGAAGAAAGACAATTCTCTCTAAATGTACATCGACTATAGGCAGTTCAACAAGGTCACAACAAAGAATATGTATCCCATCCTTGGGATTAATGACTTGTTTGACCAACTTCTGGGTACTAGCTATTTCTCAAACATACACCTCAAATAATGGTACAACCAACAAAGGGTCAGAGAAAGTTACATTATGAACACAGCCTTCAAAACTTGGTATGATCATTATGAATTTTAGTTTAGTCATTTAACCAATGCTCCTGCAACATTTATTGAATTGATGAACAGAGTGTTCAACCAATTTTTTGACTTGGTCGTTTTCATCTTCATTGATGATATCTTTATTTACTTTAGGTATGAGGAAAAACATGCCACTCGTTTAAGGGTTTTCCTGCAAACTCTTAACGACCGTCAATTATTTGCTAAGTTCAGTAAGTATGAGTTTTGACTGCTGTCAGTTGCTTTCCTTGGGAATATAGTGTCTAATAAAGAGATTCGAGTAGATTTTACGAAAATAGACTCCGTGAAACAATGGCCCAGAACTTCCTCTCCTTTACATATCAAAAGTTTCTTCGGTCTAACATGTTATTACAGAAGCTTTGTGGAAGGTTTTTCATCCACAGACTCTCTATTGACTAAGTTGACTTAGAAAAAATTCATGTTTCATTGGTCAGATGATTATGAGAAAAATTTCACAGAGCTAAAGACTAGGTTGACTAAAACTCCTGTTTTGACTCAACCAGAGGGTTTAGACGGTTATGTAATTTATTGTGATGCATCTATAGTTGGCCTAGGTTGTGTGTTGATGTAGTGAGGCAAATTTATAGTTTATGCTTCCAGAAAACATAAGATGCATAAAAGAACTATCCGACTCATGCGCTCGAGCTTGTAGCAATGGAGTTTGGACTCAAGATATGGAAACACCACTTGTATGGTGTTAATATAGATGTGTTCACTGACCATAATAGCCTTCAATATGTATTCACCAAGAAAGATTGAGTATTTTCCAGAGGAGATGGCTTGAGATCCTCATGGACTAAGGTAGTGGTGTAACAGTTTAGAATAGGTCAATTTCTTCTTTGGCAGTGGAAGTTAAGGAAAACCAAGACAGTGATCCAATCTTTTTTGAAGTTAAGGGTCCAGTCCACAATTATAGAGTGGAAATTTGTCCCAAGGGAGAGATGGTGTACTTTGCTGTCGGGGTAGATTATTTGTTCGTGATGTGGGTGACTTGAGAAAACATATCCCTACAAAAGCCAATAACTCTTGGTATTTTATTTATCCACGAACCACTAAGATGTACCACAATCTGCGGGTAGTCTTTGGTGGAATGATATGCATAGGGATATAGCAAAGGTAGTGAGTAAGTGCCCCAATTGCCCGCAAGTGAAGTAGAGAATCAAAAACTAGGAGGTATAACTCAAGAGATCAACATTCCTACTTGGAAGTGGGAAGTCATCAACATTGATATCATTACGGGGTTATTTCGCACTCGCAAAACAACATGACTACATTTGGGTGACAATTGAAAGAATGACTAAGTCTTCTCGCTTTTTGGCAGACAAGACTATAGATTTGGTGGAGTACTACACTAAAATTTACATTAAGAAGATAGTCAGGTTACATAGGGTCCTTTGTCTATCATCAAAGATCGAGATTCTAAATTTACCTGTCATTTCTGAAAGTCATTTCGAAGAGGTCTTAGTACTCAGGTTAACCTTAACATAACATTTCATCCACATATAGGTCGTCATGCAGACATACAATTCTGACCTTAGAAGAAATTTTGAGAGCTTGTGTGATCGAATTCAAGGGTAGTTGGGATAATCACTTTCCTCTTATAGGGTTTCCCTACAATAATAGTTTGCATTCCACCATTCAGATGGACCCTTATGAGGCATTTTATGGGCGTAGATGTAGATCTCAAGTTTTTTGGTTTGAAGTATGAGAGGCAGCCTTTGAAAGGACCAGATTCAGTCCATGATGCTATGGAAAAAATGCAACTCATTGGAGAGAGGCTTAAGACAGCCCAGAGTCACCAGAAGTCTTATGCAGATATCAGGACAAGAGAACTAGAGTTCCATGTTGATGATTGAGTTTTCATGAAAGTATCGCCTATGAAAGGAGTAATGAGATTTTGCAAGTCCTAGATATGTAGGACCTTAATATATATTGAGAAGGATTCGTAAAGGGGCTAATGAGTTAGAGCTGCTAGCAGAACTAGCAGCAGTGCATCCGGTTTTTCACATATCGCTTTTGAAGAAGTGTGTAGGTGATCTAGGATCCATAGTGCTATTAGAGAGTGTTGCCGTGAAAGATATTCTCTCATATGAGAATGTACTAGTTGAGATTCTCGATCATCATGTTAGAAGGTTGAGAAACAAAGAAGTCGCTTTAGTTAACGTTTTTGAATGCATCCGTTTATTTCATAAGATTATTCAAACTCAATTTCCAGCCAAATAAAAGTTCTTAGGTCCGATAATGGTTGAGAATATGTTAATCAAGTGTTGCAATCGTATCTCCAAAATCATGTCTTCATTCAGGAAACTACATAGATTTTTATACCTCAACAAAATGTCGTAGAACAGAGGAAAAATTGCCATATATTGGAAGTTACGCGAGCATGATTGATTAGTTTCCATATGCAACTTTCATTATGTACCAATTAGTGTTCTCCATTTTAAGATTGCCTTAAATAACCTATCTAGTTTTGTTAACCTCTCATATACGTTAAATTGGAACCTTGAGTTTTTGGTATGTTGTTTTTATTCACCTCCATAAACACAAATGTACAAGCTTAATCCATGTGCACTACAATGTGTCTTTGTTTGATATTTGCCTCGTAAAAAGGGATATGAATATTATCAAACCTTCTACCAAATGATTGTACGTTACTATGGATATTACTTTTTCTAAGACCGAGATGTATCTCTATCTGGAGTTATCCAATTTTTCTCTTAGGGGGACTATAAGATTGAAGAGAAAAATTGGACGGTGTTACTACATGATAATAGTGGTACAAATTCAGATAATATATGACTTAGCTCAACAACTCCAGACCAACTCTCTAGTACCTTTAGTACCCACCAATAATGTTCTAAAATATGTGTTACTTGTGAGGCAATGCACATCTAGTGTGCAATATTAAAAAAGGCATTGTATGGTCTGAAGCAATCACCTAGATCATGGTTTGGAAGGTTACAACTAACAATGAGTAAATATGGTTACACTCCAAGCAACGCAAATAATTCCTTATATTTGAAAAGACAAAATTGTAAGATAATTGTTCTTATAATTTATGTTGATGACATGATTGTTACTGGTGATGATGTTGATGAGATCACTAAATTTAAGACTTACTTGTCCTCTAAATTTGATATGGAATATCTAAGAGGATTAAAGAGTTTCTTGGGTATTGAATTATTAGGTTAAAAAAAGGAACATTTTTGTCTCAGCGCAAATATGTTCTTGATTTGTTAAAGGAGAGGAGCATGTTACGTTTTCAAACTACTGATACACCGATTGAATAAAACCATATCTTGGAGAAACTTCCTCATCAATTTCCTACTAAAAAAGTGATATATCTAAGATTAGTGGGATGTTTAATATACTTAACACATACCCAACCAAATATCGCTTACGCAGTTAGTGTGGTAAGTCGCTTTATTCAAGTGAAGTTCATATGAATGCAGTCATTAGAGTCTTGCGATACTTTAATTCAGTACCAGAAAGAGGCCTCATGTTCTAAGAATCACCATACAAAAATTATATGGGTTATTGTTATTAAGATTGGGGTGCCAAAAGAGACCGAAGATGCTCAACAACTATGTATTTCACTTTTGTTGGAGGTAACCTAGTTACTTGGAATAAATAAAAACAAAAGGTTGTCTCATTATCTACTGCTGAAGATGAATACAAATACAGACCAATGGTTAAAGGTATCCGAGAATTATTATGGTTGAAACGACTTATGGGGGAGTTCAATTTTTCACTCGACCAACCTATGATGTTATTTTACGAAACCAGTCTAGTATTAAAATTGCAAATAACCCAATTCAACATGATCGTACTAAGCATGTGGAGATAGATCGTAATTTCATCTGTATGTGAAGACTTTAGAGCAGTTGGCTGATGTTCTAACTTAAGTTGTATCCATAAAAGCTTTTAATAATTCACTTGTTAAGATGGGAATAGATGATATATATGCCCCATCTTAAGGGGGTGTTAGCATGAGTTAGGAAAATTAGTTAATGGATAGATTTGTCTCTAATTTTCCGAAATCAGTTAGAATATTTTGTGAATTGTGTAGTATATCTTTTGGGATTATAGTAGCATATTTTTGGGATTGTAAATATCTTCCCATATCTTTGAAATTTTATCTGCGCTTTGCGCAGAAATTCAATATCATGAAATTTGTAAAATAATACTTAAAATCTATACTTCATTAGAACTAAAATACTATATTATCTTACACACAAGATTATGTTGTAACAAACATTAATAATGTAAAGGGAAATGAAAATTATTAGATCTCTTTAATAGCATAAGCATAAGTAAATGCCTATAAAAATACATAGCGGGATCTGTAACATGGTGTCAGAAACAAGAATAAAGTACACAAATATTTAATTGTGAAGAAAAATAAGAGGTTCATAATTTTTGTTGTTTCCCTCTATTTATATGAAACAAAGGGTAGTATAAAAAAAGTTTATTGTGACCTACCGAAATATTACAAATATTTGAAAAACTTACAAACCTTCAGAAAGGTCACAACCTCTCATAAAAGTCACTATTTTTCATAAGAATCGCAACTCTTCATTAAAGTCACAACGTTTCATTAAAGTAGCAACTCTTCATTAATGTGACAAGTTTTCATAAATATCACAACTTTTCATAAATTTCACTACTTTTGATGAAAGGAGAAGACTGGTTTTGTAAATAATTACATTAAAAGGAAATTCCGGTTTTTGGTGGCGCCACATAGGTGTACCTAAGTTCTCTTTTATCTATATTATATGATTATATGATTATATGATGCACAGTTGATACATAATAAAAGTATCATTTTCATCATTTTGGGTGAAGGTACCAGTAATCTAAGTTGCTCGGATTCTCCAAAAATGTTGTTGCACCCGCGGTAGATCCTTCAAAAATATATTTCTTTGGAAGATCAGACATGCTTTAGTTGTCATTTTTTAAGAGTGCTACAAAATTGCAAAAACTTCAAAAACCACACAATCTCACGTGAAAACAATTTTGTGATAAATTACTCATAAGAGTTCTCTATACATTTTTCTTAGGAGTTATTCAATCATTTTCTTTTCTCAAGTGTAAAACAAGAAGACAATGCCTATATTAGAGATATCTTTGAATCATATTTGTTAAAAGATCTTTTTAGGTCTTTTTTATTCATGAAACTTCTCTACAAGAACAATAACTTGGGTTTCAGTGCTTGGTATCTTCATCATCCAGCTAAAGTGCACTCACCATTGTTTATTTAAGACTCTCTTCATTTAATATAATTATTTGGTCAAATATTAAAGTTTCAAATGCATTTCACATTGTCAATACGTTGACAGAACCAATAATTTCGAGCAAGAATAGAGCATTTCAAAAAGAAAATTTAGCTACTTCGAACATGAGTTTGGGATGGGGTCAAAACTGCTCAAAAGAACAAATGTAGTAGATAAAGATAATGGGGTTGATCTTTGTTTAAAGAGGTCCTATCTATTCTAAAGTAGATAAGAGTACAAATTTTGTCATCGTTAAATTAATTAAAAATAGTTCCTACAATACTAGATTTTTCAATCATGTATAGAGTATATTATGTTCTATTATCTGCTCATCCACAATATTAAAGTTAATCTAATTAGTGCACTGGTTATGTTTCACCAAGTGAGAGATTAAAATGATTTTTAGAGCAAATCAAGTGTATCTCCTTCTCATTATGCAATCAACTATCTGTCATGATTCTTTTAAAATTTGACACAAGTTAGTGTTGCCGAGCTATAACACTGAAATATAATTGATCCTTGTATAAACCAATCAAAAGAGTATGATGTATATGGTTTGAATTTTATTGTGGTTCAATTTGTTCAGTTGTGTCCTTTGTGAGCCATTAAATTGAGGAAGCAAGAAAATATACATCACATACCAAGCTAATTTATTGTGAATTCATTCCAATTTGCAAAGGTTGAGGAGCTTGTGTCTTAGGTCACAAATTCCAGCCATGTGACAAATGAACTAACTCTATCACTTAAGTGGGGAATGGTAGAGGGGCAGATCTATCAACCCTGAGTAGTTGGCCAAAGGGCCTTCTTCTCGATCCTTAAAAACTAATACGACGGAGAAAAGGGGGAGAGGATTAAAGATTTGTATAAGGAATATCCTTGCAAGGTAGACTTATACTAGCTAGAGAAGGGCATTTTTCTATGTAAATTTCTTACTCTACATAATTACTCATTTACTTTAATGGATTTATCTTGAGAAATTAGATTGTGCCAATTTTTTTTTTTTAATTTATGGAATCTTTCCATTAGGAAGTTCAAAAAAGTTACTGCTTTCATTATTGCATCATGATTTGATTTTTGGATATGATAAGTTACATGATGATTAAAAGGTTGTTTGTATATTTATACGATCGAGGGTGGTTATAGTTGTGACATACATATTTAAAATTTGTGATTTCTAGGGTGTAATGTTATACTCTTATTCGGCTAAACTTGGCTAACGGGATGCTAAATTATTGGGGTATTGTTGGTGGTCCTCATTCTCATAAAAATTGTTATATTGTTTAATTGATTTGTCCTATGAGATGTTAAGAAAGATGGAGCAACTCTGGTACGAAAATAGAAAATTTTAGTTTGAATCTTAGAATGTTGAGAAGTGATCTTGCTATTTTTTTGTAATTATCGGAGAACCTGCACGGATTTGTGGATTACAAAGGAAAATGGGGTCAGAGAGACTTGGGCAAAACTTCATACCATAAGATCTCCTCATGATATGATGTATTCACTGCTTTCCAATTAAAGTAAATATATTGATCTTGTTAGTCATTTTCCCTTTTTGCAGTATTGTTATGAAAGAGTGATTTTTCTAGAACAGTTGGTTTGGTAATAGTAATTGGTGTCTTTCAATCTAAATGGTTCAGGATTTTGTTGCTCTTCTCGAACCTATATTTTAAAGTTATTTTGCCTGAACTTTTCAAAAACTAGTCTGGTTTGGAGGATCCTCCATGCATCAATTGAAAATGAAAATATGCAAAAGATGTTGATATGTCCTATGCACATAGAAATCTTACCCTCTTCAACATATCATTTATGGATGCTGCAATTTCTCTCATTTCGGTTGCGAGACGGGAATGAAGGTCATGATGTATTTTGTCAAACACCCTTCTGTTTGGCTTATTGCTCTTTATTTACTCGTAACAGTGACTTACAGAAGGCTCGAGTTGCAACTTTAAGAACTACTCATCTATTACAGTAACTGCATAGTTAAAAAGTTAATATATCTCATTAATTAGAACCGATATAAACCAAATAATACCCATGTGTTCCACTAAATAAATAGTGGGTTGTAAATTTCGTGCATTTGTATAAATAATCATATAAAATATTGTTTCTATAGAAGTTAAATTTGAAAGAAGTGAATGAAGTTAAACATAAATTAAAAATGAGAGACAAGAGAGTTTATGGGATGGTAAGCACTCCTCACTTCCAATCTTACGGTTGTGAGTTCCAGTCCCCAAGAAAGCATGTGGGATCCCCTCTCGGGGAGAGGTTTAAAAATTGAGATGGGAGATAATAGGAACATTAACCTTTTCTATAATAATAAATTTATTCCTCATTTAAAAACATTTAAGAATAAAATAAGTTTTTATATAAAATATTCTCCCTGCATCTCATTTTATGTGGCAAGATTTAACCGGACACATGGTTTAATAAATACATAAAGAATTTGAAATGCTTACCAAAATTCCCTTAAAAAAAGTAAAAAATTAGACTGACTTTTCTTTCTCTCTCATAAATGTATTGGAGTATTATCTTTAAAATTAAGTGGGACCAACAAGAGTAACAAAAGAATTATACTTTTAGATACTTACCATATAATGAAAAATGACATTCTTTTTGGGAGTGACCAAAAAGGAAATGATGTCACATAAAATGGGAATGAGGGTGTAAGTTCTTATAGAAATTAGATATTGTTCAACTATGAAATATATATAACTTTAAAAACAATTGTTGTCATCACTAATTGAAGTAAAATAATTAGCGAGGATATAGTTATGTAGGTAGTAATAACATTTTTAGTGACAAAAACATACTATTAACTGCCAAAATTTTTTTTCTTACGACAAATATATTTCTCACACATGTTTAAGCATTTGGGGGCGATTTTTCTTTTTGTATTTGAATAATACTTTTACAGACATCACTAAATCATATTTGTATACTTTTAGTGACACACATTTAGTGACTACTGATAGACAAATTATTTTTCTTCTCACAAGATTTTTAGTGACGAAAAATGTTTTATAAATGATGAAATTATTTGACTTGATAATCGAGTTTGTTGTAGTGAACTCAAAGACTTTCTTGAACTTAATTCTTAACTCATTCTTAGATTTAAGTTATGAATTTAAGAGTTATGATTCATGATACATAGTATCTCCTGACGATTAATGAAGGTTTAACTAGTAGGGATTAATAAAAGAATGAAAGCTCGACTCAAATACACAAGTATGGAATGAGAACAAAGAAGGAAAATGGACCATTTATTAGAGTTCTGATTGGGCGAATTGCTAGGTGCTGCAATAACCTCCATTTACTAGGGGTCTGATTGGGCGCACCTCTGGCGCACCACACAATTCTTCGTTTATTGGGGGTCTAATTGCATTGTTTGTGCACTGTCCCAGACCCAATTTACAAGGAGTCTGATTGCACGCAGTGCTAGAGCACCGCCCTAGTTAGAAGAGAGGAACTATCCATATTTTCTTTCTCGACTTTGGTTCCTAATTCTTCTAAAATTTATTGGATTTTTTCCAACTTGTATAGATTCAACCTAACTCAAGTAGATGAAAATCTTCTCAAAAAATTAATTCACTCGTACTAAGGTTGAAACCAACACTCAACCTAAAAAAATGTTTTTAGATTACTTGAAAAATTCTTTCACCAAGACATTGTTCCATTGTTTCAATTTTAGAGTCCATTAGGGTTTCTGCAATGACACATTCTTTTGGAAATTTAGAACTGATCTAACTACAAACTTTGATATCATCGCTAGTTATGTTAGGCTTTGATACCAAAAAGTATAAAAAAAGAAGAGCTAATAAAATTTTATTTTGTCTTAGGCCCTGATACTAAAAAGTATATATAAAAAAAAGAGCTAATGGAATTTAATTTATTTTTAAGATGTAGTAGGCCTAAATATGGATTTTGATGACTGGTAGTTGAGTACTGTGCATAGACATATTTGATTACGAGTAAATAAGTCCATTATTTTAAGAGTTGATAATCTTAGTATAAATAGGATAAGCCTGCATTAAGAGTTTATATTAGTAACAATATGAAGTTGATCTAGTTTGTTACTACTTTTATATTTCTCAATAATATGGTACCGTCAAAAGCTTAACTCTAAATTAAAACTACATGCAGATGATCTTATAATGACCTCCAACCTTTTGTGGGAAGCTAAATGAATGTTGCAAACACTTTGTATCTAAGTTGAATTTTCATGATGG
Organism: Solanum pennellii; assembly: GCF_001406875.1. Classification (NCBI taxonomy): domain Eukaryota; kingdom Viridiplantae; phylum Streptophyta; class Magnoliopsida; order Solanales; family Solanaceae; genus Solanum; species Solanum pennellii. The sequence goes on along the minus strand of NC_028648.1, from coordinate 32,676,720 downwards.
TTGTGGCCTGATTTTAATGGAGGTTTTAGATAGAGATTTGATTTGTGAAATATGATTTGACCGAAGGTGGATCATCAGAAAATGGGTTTTAAATAGGTGGGTATTAAAGAAATTGGGTATTTGAAATATGGAATGAGTAATTTCATTTTAAAATTGACATGTGTCATTCTGTTAAAATTTGGGGTATATATGTGACAAAGTATAATATGAGGGGCATATATGATCTGAAAATATAACGAAGGGTACATATAAACTATTTCCAATAATATAAACAGATATTTTACCTTTTTCCATTTAAAAAATATATAGACAAAGGGAAATGAGGAGTAAACTAATGGGCCACTTCTAGATACCTCCATGATGCAGACAAAATATGTGTATAAGTAATTTGTACAAATTATATCAGAAGTTGAACATAATAATCCCTCCGTCGCATTTCATGTCAGATAGTTTCACTCGGCACAAAGTTTAAGAAAATAAGAAGATTTTTAAAACTTGTGGTACAAAAAGAATTATAGAGTTTTATGTGCTTCTAAATCATTTCATTAGGGTAAAATAGACAATTCATAGTTTAATTATTAATTAATATAGAAATGTGTCATTCTTTTTGGGACTGACTAAAAAAAGAAAGTAAGTAACATAATTGGGACGAAGAGACTACCATTTAATTTAATGTATAGAATGATTTGTCACACCATTTATTATATATAAATAGTGTAACAAATTAATATGCTAGACTATTCCTTTTTTTTCCTTCTCTTTTCACAACAAGATAAATATATTCATAAATGACCAATTATAGTATTTCTAAATAAGAAAAGAAAAGAAATATAGACATGAGATTGAGAAACTAGGAATAAATGAGCAATAACCTTGGGACATCAATCTATACAAATAAAAACTCTGTTGGGACAATTCATTCAAACTTACTTATCTTATTCAGTCACACCCTGAGCCTACACCTTTGACGTGGTCGACACACAGAGACCAGTGCTGGTCTTGAGCGAACTGTTGACCTGACTTAGTTAACTCTATTACAATTGTTTCATTATATAATTTTAAAGAAATAACAAGTTGGCCAAATTGGCACTTAAGTCTCATAACAAAGTAGTTGAAATATAAAGATAAGAGACTCAAAACTTACTATATGACTGTGTACGAAGCCTCTACAATACTAAGATGGATGTTGGAACATATCCCACCACATCCTATAAATGAAATTCTAGAAAGCGTATAAAAGTGTCCTCTAGAATGCAAGGAGGCTCACCACTGACTACGAATGCTCAACTGGATCAGCAAGGCACTGGATGATGCTGATCCTGGTTACCTCCGCCTGCATCATAAGATGATGCATACCAACTGGCATCATAACATTCAATGTACAAATATGCGAGTTGGAATGCTAAACGACAACTTAAAGCTTCACAAGAATAAGAAGAACTTAAATTGATTCTGCTCAACTCATGAATACTAAACTCAATGTATATATATAAGGATATTAAAACACATACGATATATATAAAGCTTTGTAAAATAGTACAATTACTTAGTTCATTAAAGAAAATGCAATAACAAACTTAATTTTACTTATATATGAAAGTAACATAGTTTATGTGGGAGATTCTCTAACCGACAACCATCACTCTAAGCCTAAGCAATGGTAATACAACTTACCTCCTGTTGCAAGAGGACCGTCCTATACCTTGTCCTCAGTATATAACCTGAAGTAATGAGTGGATCCACTAGTCTATTTTAAAAAAAATACTAATGAATCATCTAAAAGTATGACCCTTCATCTGTCCATGTTGACTACATTGTTTGTTGGGTCTTGAGTTAATATTAACTCGCGTCTTCATATTGGTGCTCAATGCTTCTCCCAAAATACTTAGCTCATATGTTTTTAAAACAACTTCTTCTCTTGTTTGAGGTAATTGCTCAAACTTAGCTTTAAAAGCTCTCTTGGAAATCATAATTTTCTTTTTCACTAAAACTAGCCAAAGGCTCTCTTGGATGTATAGCTTCCTTTCTTACTCAAAATTTGAAATACATTTGTAACTCTTAAGGAATACGTAGTTCCGTAATAACTTTTGAGAAATGAACTGAACTCTTTACTCTTTTCTCAACTTCTAACTTAACTCTTAGGGAATAATTCCCTTGTAACTTTTGAAATTTTAAATCAACTTATTACTCTTTTCCCAACTTGTATCTTGAGAGTTAAAAAAAAAGTTAAAATGTTTGTTTAGGACTCTTGATAAACTTTAAGAACTTACTTTGACTTGCTTGTTAACTTTTAAACTTGACTCTTATATAACTTCTTTGACTTTGATCTTAACTTTCCTTGAATTGAATTATGAATTCAAGGTTCATTATCTCGTGTTTATGGATGATTTCATGATGTTTAGATGTACCTTAGAGTGCTGGAATGAACTAAGAAACGTGGGCACATCACTTAGGAACTAGTATGAAAAGATGGAAAAAGAATGGGGTTTCAAAGCGTCCTTAGCGCTCTGAGAGGCATGGAGCGACAGAGCATGACAGACAGAGGCTTTCTTGAGGGGCACTGGATGGCGCGGTGCGCTAGGGTTTGCCAGACAAAGCCTGTCCTATGGGGCTCTGGCAGCCGCGGCGCCCCAGGGCATCTCAGACGGTAGTTTCGACTTTTCTTCTCCCTTTTCATCTGTAGACCTTCTAAAGTTCCATGGATCTTTTCTTAAACACTTAGGATCACTAATTAGATCAATAAACAATAGATAAGACTCGACAAAAAACCAAAAAATACGAATCAAATCAACTAAAGGCATGGAACAACTCAACAAATAAGATTTCAACAATGTTCTTGAAGAACTTCACTTTTCATCATTTAATCTACTCACAATTCGCTTAATTAAACAGGTTGGTGTGTGCGTGAACTACCCAACATGGAAAGATCTTACGTTCCTTAATAGGGATCACCCTTGAAGAATTCTACTCAGAGATCTTGGCGTTCTTGACGATTTCTTGATATTTTCTTCATTTTTCCTTCTTCTCTTTTCTCTTCTCCAAACCCTAAGCGTAATAACCTTTTTATTCTAAATTCAAACTTATTTTAACAAAAAATAAACCCTTAAAATGAATTAGGAAATAGATGGGTGAAAAGACAAGTTTGCCCTTACTAAAATCCAGAATCGGACTTTCCTTGCTTCAACAACCCAACTTCCAAAAGACATATCTCCCTCATATGATATCAAAATCGTGCAAACTCAGCCCCGTTGGAAAGATATTTCTAAGAGCTTTGAAATCATCTAAAAAAATGACTCTAGCTCATCCTGAGCTAGTTATAGCCATTTGCAAATGACAAAAAATCACTTTTTAAATTTTGCAAAATTTCCAGATTTTTCCTATTCTTTCCCGAAATGATAAATTTTGGTTTCTTAGCTTATTTTCTTTGATATTACGAGTTACGAGATGTTACATATTCATTAGAAAATTAAAGAGAACTTGGGTTTGCCATGATTTGGCCCACTAAATTCTTCAAATGAACGCAATTGTACTAGAATCATGAGATTCAATGAGTGCTTAATGTTTTGAGAAAACTAACCTAATTTGAAAAATACTTCCACTATATCTACTAAATTCCATTATACTTATATAATATCTCTCTCTCATTCCTTGTCTACCCCATTCTCCTTTCTTACTATTCGATCCTAATGATACTTAGAAGCAATTGATAAATGTATTAATGCATATAGTGAGAGCAGATACATGAATATATCACTCTATATTTTGATATCAATCAAATACATATAAACCACGCTTGAATATAACATATATGGATAAATTACACCTAATTTAACTTGTATGTATCTATTGTGTATATCAAAGACACATTTTCATTAGATCCGGAATAAATATGAAAAAATATATACCTTCTGTTTGTGAACCTTAAAGAATAAACAATTAAAATTGGATTAATTTTTTAATAGAAAAGTAGTCTATATTAAATACAGCAACCAAGTAACAAATATTAATGGCCACAATATATTGAATTAATTACTTGAACTCCAAATATGTGTCCTTCTTTTCTCTTTTTAGATGAAAAATAATAAAGAAAAAAGTGTGATAAAACTAAAATTAATGAATTGTCAACTCGAATTGGATTAGATAATTTATTCTAAATGAATAGCATAATTATAGCAAGTTACTATTAAAAATAGCTAGAGTTTTTTTTTTCTTCTCTTTTCATTGGCATGACAAAAAAGTGTATAACTATGACAACTTTTCTTAGATTAAATACAGCAATGTACATAAATAGAGAAATGAGGAATAAATGAGCAGCTTCTAGCTTCCTCCACGACGTAGACAAAATGTGCGTATTTTAAGACCCTATTAAAAAATTTATAAATATTTTCTTCTTTATATTTTGGGGCTACTACTATAGTTTTCGACTTAATATGAAGTGGGGTACAATATATTTGTATTCTTTAGGAATTTTTTTTAAGTCCTTATCTGCTATTTAAATTTCAAATATGTACCCAAAATAATTTGTTTTGACAATGTTCTCTTTGCTATACTTTGATTCTTCCTTCAAAAATACAAAAAATTATTGAATAAACTTCCACCTCTCTTTCCATCATAAATCCCTTAAACGCACTCTTAGTAAAACATCAGGAATTTACTTGTCTATATATTGTTTCATTTCATTATTTAGGTCCTGATTTACCCTTGGAGTCGTGTAGAACAAGTTAATTTAGTACGTATTTGCCCTTTAATTTAGTTTTTATGAATTTCTTGGCTTGTCAATAATGTTGCCAGTGAAGTCATTAAAAACCAGAAATACAAGTTGCCAAGAGTTGTATCTTTTGGTAGTGTACTATAAAATTTCACTATCTAACTTTAATTAGATGACTCTCAGTTTGCCAAATATGGGCTAATGTAAAAGACTAGTTAGTCAAATTTAGATGAGTCTGAAGTTGTCCAATATGGGCATCCACACACCAAATAAATTCCTTCAAAATCCCAGCTGCCCAATGACAGTTTTCACATTTAAAACAATGTTATGAACTACAATGCAAGAGATATAAGGAAAATAAAAGATCATTTTATATCATACAATGTGAATGAAAAATGCAGGACAATCCAACATAAAAATTCTCTATGCTTGTACATGAAGTCACTACTGTCTAAAGATGGTGTCGTAACAAAATTCATGACCCTCAAAGACCTACCACTACAAAGCAATAAAACTGGAGTCCTCTGAAAGCAAGGAGGTCTTACCAAAAGTTGCCGAGTGAATGGAGCAATCTCAACGAAATGCTTGTTGATGATCTTGAATACATGTATCTACATGATGCAAGTCGAATGATATCAGTGCATTCAATATACGGTATGTAATATAGCTGAATGAAAAAAAAATACTAAATTCAAAGACCAAAAGTAACTCAATTGAAACATAACAGAGGGGCGATAAAAGTCATTTTAGATTTGAGTAAGAAGATGTGATAATAGTAAATACTGAATATAGAAATAAATACTTTACTTTTTTTGCGGAGTTTCTCTAACCAACATCAATCACTATAAGTCTCGTGATGATACATCTTACCCTCATTTCCAGAGTCTCCCTATACCTTTTCGGAGTATAGTTGCAACTGTACTTATGGATTCATCTAATAGGCATTCTTAAAGGCAGTAAGGAGTTACAGAATTTCAGAACGATCCTATCCTACATTGAATACGTAGTTTATGGGACTACAACTCATCTGAACTCTCATCCATATTGATGCTCAACACTAGTCCCGGAATAATAATTATATGCTCATATAAATACTCACTGAGTTGAGTTAATTACTCAACAAGCCCTCTTGAATGGATTATTGAAATGTGCTTAATGTGTCTGAAATAAAATTTAAAAATCGCTACGATCTTATAAAAAGCAGTGCTTTGTTTTCAATGGATAATAACACATTTGGGATCATCAAAGTCCCCTTGAACTCTTCTTAAAATAGTACTTTTAAGATAAATCTTGGACTCACTTTAATTCCTATAATCATTGTAATGTAAAATACATGTTTTAAAGCTCTTTAAAAAATCTCATTAAATAGTATTCATGTGAAAATACATGAACAATAACACAAGAACCTCAATACATAAAATATCATAATCTCATTAACAAGAAATTCAAGTACAAAATTACGAACTCAATTAATATCTAGAATTTTGTGGAAGCTTTGGGTAAAACATTGAACTAAGCTTTTACTAACTGAATTTAGATTTAGGGCGTGAATACGAACTTAGTCCATCATCATAAGTAGCTTTACATACCTGGAAGAACAATGTTGTTGGAGAATCATAAAGAAGACGACTAAACTCCACTATCAGTCAATGGACCAGGTCCCTTGACACACAAAGAATAATATAGCATAAACTAAATACAATTAAATGACAAAGGAGTTTTTACGTGGAAACCTCCTTGCTCAAGGGAGTAAAACCACGAACTGCCTCACAAGATTTTCAAAATCGTTTCAGTAATCTTCACAAGCAAAAGAAAAACGGTTACAAAAAATGTGCGAAAAAGTTTTTAATCTCACTATCAAGCAATAACTCTATTGCTTGATGAGCCAAAGGAAATATTACTCTACCCACTAAGCTATCGCTCTAGACAACTTAGGATTTTCTAAGCAATCTCACAGACTGCCCACTAAACCACTAACCTACTAATGACTTAGAATTTTCCAAGCAACACATAGGATGCCCACGAAATTAGTTCAACTAACTAACCTAGAATTTCAGATCAAACCACACTGATTACTTTATAGTTTTAGGATCATTTTACAATGTAATATCAGAAGAAAATATTCCTAAACAACTAGACAATGTGCGCTTGAGCTTTTGTTGTTCTTGAATATTTCTTGTTCTTGATTTTCTAAGCCTTTGCTAGAGTTCTTGAATGTACTTTTTCAAGTTGCAAAAACTATGGAAAAGTGTAAGGAAAGATGTCCTTTGTATGTAGAGGTCCATTTCCTTAAACCATGCCTATGGTTGGAGTTTCTGACGTTTCTGACCGCGTTGGAAACTGTGCACCAACTATTTGTACTTTCTCGAGCTGGCAGTCAACTAGCAATTCACTTGCGAACCTGGTACGTTTACAAGGTCCCTGTGTTTGTTAAATTATCAAAACTACAAATAACATTTTCCCTCTTTCTAATGATGACAAACAATACTCCAGATTTCAAGGCAACAACACACATGTTTCCCCTGAATTGCTTGTCTATACTCCTGAAACAAAGGTGAAACAAAAACATAGTACAATACCCAAACCATAACCATACCAACAGTTCCCCCTCACAAACATGTCAACAGTTTCCTTAAAGTACTCACCACACACCCAACCACCCAACCAATAAAACAACCAATAAATTCCCCCTTTTAGCATTATAAAAAAGAGATACATTAAACCAACAATATTAATAATAATGTAAGGTAAGATCATAGCCATTTGGCAATCAAACATATAAGAAAGCATTAGACAATAGATATTATCCAGAACAACAGGGGAATAATATTAATAGTAGCTCAAGATTAACATTCAATACATTAAAAACAAACTGAATTCCACAAGATAGAGTGACAAGCCACAAAAGAAAGACACGGGAGGACTGCAGGATGGACTATGAAGGGGGAGGCTGATGTGAAAGGGACTAAATGATGAGAGTAAGTCGATCATTTGCATCGTCATTGTACTTTATTGCTTTCTTTTGTAAAGCAACAACTTTTGCCCTCAGTTCTGCATTTTCCTGTTTCAGGTCTTGAACTGCAGCGGTACCGGGTCCCTCAGTCTGCCTTGAGTAGCTCTGCCTTAAGAATGGAAATATCTACATCCTTGCTACTCAACCTTATAGTCATCTTTTCAACTTCATGCTTGAGTTGGTCCTGGTCTTTGAAAAGTTGAGCTACTTTGCTTTTGGGGTTTCCCTTCCCTTTAATGCACTCCCATTCAACAAAGGTAGCCTCCGATAAGGATTTCTTCACTGTACAAACCTTACCGACACCAAGCGGAATGTTAAAATGTTATAATACTTTAGTGAGAACGTATCCATAGCCGATTCCATGTTTTCCTCTCCGCTCAATGACTATCTTGTACATGTGCTCAAGCATGAGTTCTGGAAGATCTAGAGATTCAAATTTGAACAACAACTCCATCATATACAAATCAACAAAAGTTGCTGAGGTCCTGTTTTCTGTTTAAGGAAGTAGAATTTTGTTGACAAATTCAAAGACTAATTGATAATCACTTTTCATCAGTTTCTTGAACAACCCTGCACATTTGGTAGTTGGAAACTTGGAACACAACTCAAAAAAATCTACAGAACAGGGCTTCCCAACGACGGACCTGGTACCTCCTCGAGGTACCCCAAGAATTTTCCCCAGCAAATTCAAATCAAGGTGAATGACAATGTCTTTCACTCTAGTTTGGATGCGTCCATCTTCCTGAAATAAAATGTTGTAGTAGAATTTGCGTACCTCTTCTTCATGAAGAATAGGAGACTTATAGTTGAATAGATGCATCCACGACTGAATCTCAACCATATCATGAAGTGAGTCCATTCCAGGAAGATTAACTATGCACATATCAAACACCCTGCCTGCCAAGACAAACTGCTTACTAAGATTGTCAACAATTTCGTGCTTGTTTACTTGCCCTTCATCCATATGTAACTGAGGACCAGGTCCCTATACTGGCTTCTTAGGTATTGTAACAGATTGCGTTCGTTTCCTTTTTCCTTTCATGGTCACCTTTGTGGATTTTGTTTTCTCAACCTTCTTTTGCTCTCCTTGTTTTACTTCTCATCCAGACACATAAACCGCATAAGACAAAGGCATTTGAAAGTTTCACACCTTGAAGGTTTTGGCACTCCAATTTTTTGCTGTGGATTTAGCACTGGCTTTCATAGCATCAACCATCATTTTCTTCGAGTCAGATCTAGTAAATGGTCTACATTTAAAAGAACTTTCCACCAATTATTCTTTTCCCTTTTTAGACACATTTTCATCTCTCTTCTCCAACAACCACTGAATAGGACGATCATCACCCTCCGAGTAGGAAGAATCTGTAGATGGATATCTTCCGAAATCTGGAGTTTTATCAAAAATAGGTTGAGTCTCTCTAATCTCATCATTTCGGGGGTTTTCACTTCCCTTATTCCTAACTCCTCTCTCATCATGGCAAGACTCTCGATAACCAACCCTTCACTAGCAACAAGAATATTACACTCAAATGTCTTGCTCTCTGGTAAGTCACCTTAAAATAGAGCATCTGAATGCATTTCAAGATAGGGACCAGGTCCAAGAGGAAAACTAGGACTGTTGAGATCTATAGAATGAAAAAGGTTTTGAGAGTCATCTAGAGGAGGACTGATTTCAAAAGTCGTAGGAAGTTTGGATTTTGACCCTAAAGATGATGGAGTGTAGAAAGATATTGGGTCAATCTCACTCAAAGATGCAATCATATTTTTTGTAAGGATATTGGTTCAGACATATTTATCAACCAAGAAGAGAAGAAGAATAAAAATAAACAACAAAAAGGAATAGAGAGAGTTTTAGGGTTTTTCGGAAATTTCCACAAAGAGTATAAAGGGGTTTAAGAGAAAGGAGAGAGGTATAAAAAGAATGTAAAAAGGTGCCAGGTGCCTATGATTTGACGCATCGCTTGGAGATTAAGCGATGGGACTAACGGTCAGAATGATCAATGAGTGACACGTGGCTCTATAAACGACTCTTTTATGCTAGTTTAAAATCAATGTAAAGAAGGCTAAACTCTGTAAGGACCAGGTCTCTTAATGCAATTTAAGCACCATTCCTTAACTGTTCTGGCCATGTCTTTGCTTTTGCCGATCTTTTATAAATGTATACCTGCTAAAGGTACAACATTGATCTTACATAGACAAAATATTATTAATAAAGAGGATACCTTCACTTCAGATTTAGCCACCAAGGAAATTTCATGATTGAATGACTTTGAAATAAACTTGAATTAATCATTCCCAACTTCGACCAATTACTCTCAAACTGATCTTGCTGAGAGCTTTGGTGAAGATATCTGCAATTTGTTTCCTCTGTTGGGCAGTTAGTAAGAACAATGTTTCCCTTTTCAGCATTATCTCTTAGGAAATGATGTCTAACATCAATGTTCTTGGTTCTCTTATGGTGAACATGATTCTTTCCCATACTGACAACACTATTATTGTCACATATAAGAGGTATTGACTTGATGCTTACTCCAAAGTCCTCTAAGTGTTGCATGCTCCACAACAATTGTGAACAACATGCAGCTGCCGCGACATATACATCTTCAGTTGTTGAAAGAGCCACTTAATTCTTTTTCTTCATTCCCCAGGAGATAAGAGAAGATCAAGGTAATGAAACATCCCCAAAGTGCTCTTCCTGTCTACTTAATATACAGTAAAATCAACATTTGCACAACCTACAAGATCAAAAGTGTCACCTACTGGATAGAAAAGGATCAAGTCCCCTGTTTTCTTCAAGTATCTTAGAATTTGTTTAGCATCCTTTAAATGTGAATCACGAAAAAATGCTTGGAATCTAGCACACATTCCAATGCTGTACACGATGTCTGGTCTGCTAGCAGTCAGATACAACAGGGATCCAATGATTCCCCTATACATGGTTTGATTCACAGGACAAGCTTGGAATTTGTACCCATAGGAGTATCAATAGATTTAAAATCAAGCATATTGAATTTCTTCAACAAATCCTTAGTATACTTCTCCTGACTTATTGAGATTCCATCAGATGATTGCTTGATTTGTAGCCCCAAAAAGAAAGTCAGTTCACCCATCATGCTCATCTAAAACTCCTTTCCCATTAATGATGAAAATTCTTCACACAAGTGCTCAGATGTAGCCCCAAAGGTAATGTCATCCACATATACATGTATAATAAGTAAGTTCTGTTATATTTTCATTAAGAACTTTCCCCCTTTTGAACCCATTTTTCAATAGGAACTTCGACAATCTTTCATACCAAGCTCTAGGAGCTTGTTTTAAACCATATAAGGCCTTATTCAATTTGAACACATGATCTGGTAGCTCAGCATCTTCAAAACCAGGAGGTTGTTTAACAAACACCTCTTCCTCTAAATCTCCATTTAGGAAAGCACTTTTGACATCCATTTGATACAACTTGAAGCCCATGAAGGCCTCAAAGGCTATAAGAATTCTGATTACCTCCATCCTTGCAACTGGTGTTAAAGTTTCATCATATTCTATGCCCTTTTCTTGATTATATCCCACTAATCTGGATATGTTTCTTGTGATCCACCATTTTCATCAAGCTTATTTTTGAACATCCACCTAGTACCTATAACTATTCTTTCATCAAGTCATGGGACCAAGTATCATACCTTGCTTCTGTCAAACTAATGAAGCTCTTCTTGCATTGAGTTAACCCACTCTGCATCACACAAAGCCTCTTTTACATTCTTAGGCTCAATTGATGAGATAAAGGCTGAAAAAGCAAATAGATTTCTTGTTTTTGATCTAGTATGGATTCCAGAGTTCAGGAGAGAAATGAGATTATCAAGTGAATGAGATGAACTGTGTTTCCAGCTTGGCCTTGATGTCAGTGGATGTAACTTATCAGTGTCCTCTTCTTCATCTACACAATCCTCATTTTCTGGAGAATGACTGATATTTTGATTTGAGTTCTGGCTGGGATCATGTTCCTCTTCAGACTTATCTACTTCATCATTCTTTTCATATGAGCTTTGATCAACATTGTCAATCTTCAACTGATCAATTTTCTCATCTCTACATCCTTCACCTTTATGACCTTGAGACAATTCATTTAGTTCATCTTCATCATTAGACGCTTTCCTTCTTATATTTCCATCTTCATCGAAGACAACATGGACACTTTCTTCTACACATCGAGTTCTCTTGTTGAATACTCTGTATGCCTTGCTTGAGGTAGTGTATCCTACAAAAACTCCTTCATCACTTCTAGGATCAAACTTTGCAAGATCATCTTTGCCATTGTTCAAAACAAAACACTTACATCCAAATGCCCTAAGATAGCTCAACATAGGTTTCCTATTGTTGAGTAGTTCATAGAGAGTCTTGTTTAGTAGTGACCTTATCAAGAATCTATTTGTGACATGGAAAGCTGTGTTGACTGCCTCAGCCCAAAAACTTTGTGGAAGATTTTACTCAATGATCATTGTTCTTGCAATATTTACCAAGGTTCTGTTTTTTTCTCCACTACTTCGTTTTGCTGAGTAGTTCTTGGAGCTAAGAAGTTGTGGCTTATGCCATTTTTCATACAATATTGATCGATTTTTGAATTTTCAAACTCAGTTCCATGATCAGACCTGATTCCAACTATTACTTGATTCAATTTTTTTTGATTTATTTTGAAAAACACTATTAATTCATTTGATGTTTCATCCTTCGATCTCAAAAACCTTGTCCATGTGAACCCTGAATAATCATCAACTATCACAAGAATTTATTTCTTTCCACCTCTGCTTTGAACTTCCAGAGGTCCACATAAATCCATATGCAGTAGCTCTAAAACTCTTGAAGAGGTCACTTGCTTCTTTGACTTGAATAACGTTCTGATCTATTTTCCTTTTACACACGCTTCACAGACTTTGCTTTCACAAAACTTCAGCTTTGGCAGACCTAGTATCAGGTCCTTAGAAATCTGCTTATTCAATAAAGATGAGATCACATGCCCTAGTCTTCGATGCCAGAGATCAGCATTTTCATTCTGAGCACTTAGACATGTCAGATCATCTCCATGAGATATTTTTAAGTTTGCCACACACATGTTTTTGCTTCTATAAGCGGTGAGAATCACTTTCTTTGTAGTCAGATTAACTACAGTACACTTTTCAGATGTAAACCTCACTTCATTTCCCTTGTCACAAATTTGATACACGCTCAAAAGACTATACTTTAACCCACTGACATGATATACGTTGTCAATGGATTCCTCAAGAGTTTTTCCCACTTTACCAACACCTACAATATACCCCTTCTTTCCATCACCAAAAGAGACACCTCCACCTTGAAGTGCCTTGAGTGAGATGAAGTTTTTTGTATCACCAGTAATATGTTTAGAGCATCCACTGTCCATGTACCAACATTGACTACTACTCTTCTTACTCACCAGCAACAAGAATCAATTATTAGACTTGGGAACCCGTTTCAATTTGAGTCCCCCGAAGGCAGATAAAGGGGTAATCAAAGTATTTCTTGCCAAATGAGGTAATTTTAGATTTTTTTTATTAGGTTTTTGAGCAGAACCAGGTCCCCTTTTGAAAGACTTTTGATTAAGGATTTTGTAGCAGGACCAGGTCCCTCCTTTGAAATCCTTTTTTTTCTATATACTTTGAGAATCTTTCATGTGACTCTCTCCAGGCTGTACACTCTCCTTTTAAATGTCCATTTTTACCACAATGAAGACACAATAAATTATCACACACAAATACATATTTGTTGTGAGGATTGAAAGGAGTAGTGACATTCAAACTTCCTAGACCCTTTTTGTTGTAATTGCTTTGATTTGTCATATTTGAAAGCAGCTTAGAAGATTTTGTCCATTTAAGGGAATTTTTAAGTTCATCCTTAAGTTTGACAATATCTCTTTCTAGGCTGTTGTTCTTTTCAAAAGCTAAAACAAGATTAGTCTCAGTAGTTTTCAGTTTTCCTTCAAGCTCAACTTGTAAACTACTGGACCTTCCTTTCTGTTTTTCAGCCCTCTCAGTCATCAGATGTAATTGTTTTTTGAGATCTAGTTTTTCAAATTCTATAACAGCCATTTGACCTTCAATTTTCAACATTTTCCCACCCATTTTCTCTCTGTTTTCATTTAAACTTTCAAACTCAGCATTCATGGTATCTCTTTCAGAAGTTAACTCAATCACTGAATCAATCATAAGATTTGCTAATTTTTTTAGTTTTTTTAAGAGAACAGATATTCAGATTATGTTTCATATCAAGAGGAGTTACTTTATCCTCATCATCTTCATCCTCTGACTGAGCCATGAAATCAAACATTTCATTGAATATGGTTTTATCCTCATGAGCCTGAACCACCACCATTAAAGAATCATTTGGTTCATCAGAGTCTTCTAAAACACTAGAAAAATCACCCCATGCAGTGGGGGCTTTCTTGACCACTTAATCAATAGCAGCTTTTCGATCATTTTATCAAGTACTAAGTACCTGTGCTTTGATTTTTCGCCTCTTGGTTTTTGATATTCTTTGTTTTCATCTTTGAGTAATGGAAAATCTCTCATAGAATGTCTAACCTTTCCACACTTGTGACACGTATCATTTGGAGTTGCAGTTCGTGGAGCATTTGCCCCCTTTCTAAAACCTTTGTTTTTTTTTCATAATTTTCTGAAACCTTTTAATGAGATAGGCCATATTATCATCATCACTGGAATCTTCTTCAGATCTGTATTTCAGCATCAAAGACTTATTCTTCTTGACCTCCTTCTTTGGCTGAGCATAACTTCTGTTCATCTCATGGGTCATGAGATTTCTAGTAAGAGCATCCATTGTTAACACCTTAATATCCTCAGTGATGGCATCTACCTTGCTTTCCCTGGACTTGGGAAGGATTCGAAGAACGTTCCTAACCTGTTTGCTCATGCTGATGGGTTCTCAAAGACTTCTAAACTCATTTGTGATTGATGACAGTTTGGTGAATATCTCATGAATAGTTTCGCCTTCTCTCATTTTGAAATTCTAATAGTGAGAGGTAAGCATATTGATCTTTGAATCTTTCACTTGTTCAGTTCCTTCATGAGCAGTTTTCAAGCAATCCAAAATCTCCTTTGCTTATTCACAAGCTGAGACCCAGTTAAACTCACAGGACCTATACCAAAGACAAGCAACTTTTTTGCTTTGTAATCTTTTTCAATCTTCTTTATGTCTGCTTCATCATATTTGTTTCTTGGTTTTGGAACAAGTCTAGTGGTTTCACCATCCTTTTCTTCAAACATTGGAACAAAAGGTCCATCTAAAACGATGTCCCACAGTTCACTATCTTTAGCCATAAGAAAATCACGCGTTCTAACTTTCCACCAGCTATAGAAGTGGTCATTGAAATGAGGAGGTCTAGTTGAAGACTGACCCTCTTCCAGATTAAGTGGAGCAGCAATTGTAGAATAAAAGTCACTCTCTTAGTGTTAACCAGATAGAGAGTACCCGCTCTGATACCACTTGTTAGAATCTGTTCTTCCACTATCAGTCAATGGACCAGGTCCCTTGACACACAAAGTATAATATAGCAGAATATAAATACAGTTAAATGACAACCTCCTTGATCAAGGGAGTAAAACCACGACCTGTCTCATAGGATTTTCAAAACCGTTTCACTAATTTTCACAAGCAAAAGAAAAACGGTTACACAAACTGTGAGAAAAAGTTTATAATCTCACTATCAAGCAATAACTCTATTTCTTGATTAGCCTAAGTATATATTACTCTACACACTAAGCTATCACTCTAGACAACTTAGGATTTTCTATGCAATCTCACAGATTGCCTACTAAACCACTAACCTACTAATTATTTAGAATTTTCTAAGCAACACACAGGTTGCCCACTACATTAATTTAACTAACTAATTTAATATTTCAGATCAAACTCCACTGATTCCTTTATAGTTTTAGGAGTAGTTTACAATGTAAGATCAGAAGAAAGTATTCCTAAACAACTACACAATCTACACTTGAGCTTCTGTTGTTCTTGAATATTTCTTGTTCTTGATTTTCTAGGCCTTTGCAAGAGTTCTTGAATGTACTTTTTCAAGTTGCAAAAACTAAGGAGATGTGTAAGGAAAGATATACTTTGTATGTAAAGGTCACTTCACTTAAACCATGCCATTGTTTGGATTTTCTGCGTTTCTGATCCTGTTGGAAACTATGCGCCAACTATTTGTACTTTCTCTAGCTGGCAGTTAACTAGCAATTCAAGCTGCGAACTAGGTACCTTCACAAGGTCCCTGTGTTTGTTAAATCATCAAAACTACATATAACACTTTACATACCTGGAAGAACAATGTTGTTGGAGAAACTTGAAGACGACGACTAAAATTGTAGCTTTTCTCACCTTGAATCCTTGATATATGTAATAGGAGAAATAATGAGTGTGTTAGGGCCGAATGATACTATTTTGAACCTTAATTTGGCATAAAATGTCGGGGTTCATACTTAGAAGGGGTGGAAAAAAACTGAAATAACCCTTCCTAAAAACTGTTTGGTGGAATTTACTAACCAACCTATGGCCCATAGGACTTTCTATGGACCCATATGTTTGTCCGTAGAGCAAGTACTGGAGACCCAAATTTTGGATAAGTTTCCTTGGACCCATTCTCTAGACCCGGAACTTTCTACGGCCAGTTGGACCTTTTATGGACCATGTGTTCTTTAAAATTTCACCTATATCTTGATCACTTCTACGGACACCTCTACGGCAACTCAAACTTTATACGGATAATCTTGTTGGTTAATAGAACCCGTTTCTAGGACTTGACATTTACAAAAGTTAAACTCAACATCTATGCTTGTGTTCAACTTTCTACAGACTACATTTCCGTTTGTAAAATAGTTGCACTAACAACTTTCTACAACCTTTTGGTTTCCAAACTACTTTATGGGTATGGGGTGTTACGTTATTTCCCCCTTCACAACACGTGTCCTCAAATTCGATCAAATTGAGCATCAAAGGTGGGTAGGTATAGACTAGATAAATCCAACACATAGAAATACACCCAAACAACATGTAAAACTCTTAAAACTGAGGGAATGATTCATTTTTGGACTAGCTCTCAATGTAAATGGTGAGTACAACGAATATGCATGTGAGCTCATGATTTACTATTTCCAATCGAATTCACAGGGATTACATATACCTTTCCAGAATATAGGATCATATTATATCTATGAGGATCCATTAATCTAGTCCACTCAAGGACATAAGGTCAACCACCGAAGCGAAATAACATAGTCCTATAGTGACATGTTTCTTAGGAACTTGTGACATATAAAACCCTTCTTTGTGTGGTGTTCAATACTACTTTCCAAACATACTATCCATATAGCTTAAAAGAATGTATCTTCTAAGCTTATCTAGAATCTTATCATGAGTCTTGCTCAAAATATTTTGCTTAAACATATCTTGATATAATACTATGATCAATTTTTGAGACAAATCTCAAATCTTTCCTTCTTAAATCATATACAAAAATTTATTTCTAAATCATATCTTTCAAATTATGAGAAAGTTTTCTAGCACATGCATAACTTGTAGCTTCTAAAAATAGCTTTCATAATAACAAAAACGTTCTAAAATCATGCTTTCAAGTATAAGGTTGAAGAATCATTGAAAAAATCATGTCAAAAACTAATAAGGATGACCATGAAAAACCTTTGTAAAATATAAAAAGGAAATCGTCAAAATTCGTAATCATGGGTATGTAATTTAAGAAATGATGTTATTGGATCATAAAAATGGTGAATTTGAATGTGGACTTATAAACCCTAACTTTAGAATTGAATTCATATAGACTGAGGAAATTTGCCTTGAGGATTATAAGAGTTCCTCATTAGAGTCCTACATACCTTAATTTCTTCAGAATACCTAAGAAAACTAGAAATTTGGGAGAAGAAGAAGAACCAAAAACCCTTCTTCAACCTCGAAGATGAATTCTTGAGAAGTTCTTTTGAAAATCTATGAGCTTCATGAGTATGAGATGATAATTGGTGTTAAGATGATCAATAAATTATGAAGTTCTATAATCAAATCTTGAATGAACCTTGGAGGAAGTTAGTCTTTTGAGAACTTCTCTTTCCAAGGTAAATTTATGAACTTGGGAGGTGAACAACGACTTTGGGTCTTTTGCTGAGTTTCTTAAGTGCGCTATTGCATAGATTATGTCTTGGACATGCAGCTGGCATGTGGCAAGGCAGTAGTCGCTGCCTCAGCGTGCTAGCGTTCAACCAGCGAGCAGCCTGTGCACGACAAGTTTTATCATTTTAAATAAGTTTATCGATATATATCTTATTTCTTAAACCTTCAGGATTTTTCTATCAGTTAACATTAGTTACATTATTTTTAGTCATAGTCGGTAGAATATGTTCATATATTTGTTAGGTTAGATTAAATTATTATTTTATGTTAAATTATATTTTTTACATGTCATTCATTTTATTCATTACATTTGTTAATATTCATTTTATTTGTTCCTTTTATCGATATTCATTTTTTAAATATTTTTTGCGCGGTCTAGAAATGCATTTAAATACTAATAAGATTGTATTCATTTACATATGAGCTATTATAATAATTTTGATATTTTTTCTTGTATTCATTTACATATGAGATATTATACTATATTTCTAGATTTAACTATAAATTTGAAGGCCAACAAGTTCTCTTTTAATCATTTAGTTTACTGTCTATAGATTGTTTTCTCAACACTCTTTTAAGTTCTCTGATTCAGTAAAAATGGGTTAACGTGAAGCTACATTGTCATAAAAATAGCTACATTGTTTCTATTTATTTGGCCGATGGAAAATGAGGAAAGCTGGAATAACCCTGCTATGAAAAAAAAGAATTTTTTAGTTTGAATGTCATGAGTGTTTGGAAGTGATCATTTTGGCTTTTGTATTTGTTGGAGAACCTTCACGGTTCTGTGGATTAAAAAGAATAGTAGGATCATAGAGACTTGTGAAAAACTTCATACCCATTAGATTTCCTCATGATATTTGAAGTTATGTAAAGGTAATGTTTTGCTCGATTTCATCTTGTTAGTCCTTTTCCTTTTTGCAGTATTTTCATGAAAGAGTTATTTTACTAAAAAAAGTTGGTTTGGCAATATTAATTATTGGTGTCTTTCAATCTAAATGGTTTTGGATTTTGTTTCTCTTCTCGGATTTGTGTTTTAAAGTTATTTTGCGTGAGCTCTTCAAAAACTAGTCGGATATGGAGGATCCTACATGGATCCATTGAAAATGAAAATATACAAAAGATGTTGATATGTCCTATCCACATAAAAATCTTATTACCCTTTTCAACACATCATCGATCGATGATGCAATTACTATAACTTTAGCTGCGAGATGGGAAAGAAGGTCATGATGCATTTTGTGCAACACTCTTCCGCTTGGCTTATTGCTCTTTGTTTACTCAGACTTACACAAGGCTTGAGTTGCAACTTTAAGAACTTATCATATATTATGGTAACTGCATAGTTATAAAGTTAATCCATCTCATTACCTAAAACTGATATAAACCAACAAATTATTTGTGTTCCACCAATTGAATTGACAATCATTTTACTAAAAACGTGCAATATAGAGTGGGGTCCACCGAAATCGTGAAAAAAATAGTGCACCACAGTAGAATTAGCACCGTCATAAGTAATTAAACTTGGGATACTTTAATCATACCAAGAAATAACTAACTAAGATCAGAAGAAATAAGTAACAGTATCAAGCCTTAGAATGGAAATTTCAGTTGACATAATTTTTTTCTCAACCAAGATTCAAAATTTACCAACAAACTGTAATATGCAATCAACGTGCATATGTAAATCTTGTTTTGCATGTAAAAAAACCAATTCTACCTCATAATGAAAAGTAAACATAGAGAAACCCCATCCTTCATCATACCTACCCGTGCAGTCAGCAGGGAGTAGATTGCATTAACAAAACACTGTTTACTTTATCACGAAAAATAGTATCGGAAGTTCCCTATGCATGATATATATTTAACATGTAGCAAAATTCACTTTGGTTAGATACTACAAGCACCAACTAAATTTGAGACTTGTCAAAATTGCTGCCGCTCAAATATATATAAGTTAACTTATCTGATCTCTAGATGGAACATGGAAATGCAACTTCAAGTAGTATACATAGTCAATGTAAATATAAAAATAGTTAGAATAAATCACACACTGATCCAAATGCAACATATTGAGCTGTCAAAAAAAGTGGGTAATTAATTTAGAGTAAGAAATTTACATAGAATTTATGCCCTTTTATAGCTCAGTAAGTCTAACAGGCAAAGATATTTCTCATAAAACCTTTAGACTTCTTCCTCTTTTTTTCCTTCATATTGTTTTTTATGATCAAGAAATCCGCATACCTTTTGGCCAACCGCAACCTTTAAAATCACGGATGGTAGGTCTTCATTCTACTAATCCCCACTTAAATCTAGAGTTATTTGCTTGACAAGAGTCTCAAACCTGTAACATAAGATGCTCTATCCTTTCACCGAACCATTAGATATTGACAATGTCAAAGACATTTCAGATTTCAATGACCAAATAAGTAAAACAAATAGAATATAGTCCTAAATAAACAATGTTGTGTGCAATTAGCTTGAAAAATAAGACACCAAGCAATTGTTCTTGCGGAGAAGTTTGATGAAGAAAAACAAGATCTTCAAACATATATGATCAAAGATGTTTTTGATATGTAGTGTGATATTATTACGTACATGAGAAATGAAAAAAAAATAGCTCTAGAGAAAATTGTATAAATCATTCTTACTAATTATTTATTACGCAATTTTCGTCATCTAAGATTTTGTTCTTACTAATTATTTATCACGCGATTTTCTTCATCTTAGATTATGTTGCCTTTAGTAATACTGTATTCCTGGTATGTTACACAACAAACAGCAAAACAAGGCTTTCTATGTAAAACTTTGCGTCAGCAAGCTGACCACAATTGGAAACCTCTGGAAATCTAATTGAGTCATCATTTGGGTTTTAAACTACGATAATTAATCCATTCTTAAAAAAAATTACATATTCACTTGACAAGCAAAAGTGTGGGACCAATAAATTATACCCCAAATACCTTGTGTTAATTATTTTTGTCCAAGACACTTTAACCCTGTACTTCATAACCCACATATCTACATGAGACATTAGAGGATGAAAAATCATACAAAGGTCATTTCCTTATACACCAAGGTATGGGGTAAAATCAATAATAGCCCAATGAATCTTCCCATTCACAAGCATACCCGAGTTCTTTAAAAGCATGCCAATGTGTAAATTATCCAAATGTTTCAAAGAACTAATAATGCAGACTATAAATTTTCACCACAATATAGTATGAGTTGTCATCACCCACATTTAGAGTGATATCCACTACTTTATAATCATCGTGAAACTCATCGTATCCCGAACCATACATGTAAAAGGAACTTGTAGTATCTCGCAAGTTGAAATAACTATGAAGAAGATAATAATTGGAAATATTCATTTTGGAAAGAATGAAAATATAGAGATTTTCTTAAGTTTGAACAAGTTGAGTTTTTGTCGACTTCAAACAAACATAACTTTTAGATCAGGATGAGTTAGGATTACTTCTAGATATGGTAGAAAGATCTTGAAATAATCCTTCCTATGTCGCCAATGTTGCCGATTTTGAGTTTATATGAATGAGTTATGCCCTTTGGAAGTTCGGTTGTTCGGTTAAGGAATGCCAAATCTGGATTTTGGAAGGGTTATTTGGTCTTTTACTTATCCAACTTAATTAATTCATTTTTAGGAGTTTAATTGACAGATTTTTAATCAATTTAGAAAAGTTGAATTCACGGTTGGGCTAGGAGAAAAGAGAATAGAAGAGGTGAAAGGAGAAAAGAAGAAAAAATCGTCAAGATCTTAAGGAATAACTTATTATTTCGTCAAGCGGTGATCCCTAGGAGGTATGTAATATCACATAGAGTTGGGTCCATTCACCCACATACCAATCATGTTTAATTCAGCGAATATCAACCTAAAAGAGTTAGATATTGATGTTGTTGAATTGTTTTTCATTCTTGAACGTACATGTGATTGATGAATTTTATTGAGGCTATTTAGCATTGTTAAGAGTTGTTCCGAGTCATTACCTAGTGTACGTGTTTTGGTATATGTATCTAGAAAGAAATAAATTTAAAATTATTTAGGATTAGAAAATTAATTGAAAAATTCATCAGACACACATGTGGATGGCCAGGCACAGCGCGCCCCATCAGTGCAAGAGGTTCCGAGTCAGCGCTCCTGCAGTGCACCCAAATGGAGATTTAGAAAGTTGTGGGTCAGGAGTGGCACGCCATGGACACGCCCGGATTAGTGTTTTTCAGTCAACTTTTGTCATTCAGTCCGTTTAAGTCTTTACAAAGGGTATTGACCCTTCCTATTGATTCTAACTACTCTAAATGACTTATAAACATATAGAAATCATCCAGAAACATGAATTACTACCTTAAATACATAACTTCAACTTGAAGGAAAGTTAAGATCCAAGTCTAGAAAGTTCTTAGAGACATTTTAAGAAGTTTTTTCAAATGCTTTTAGCTTTGTTTTAAAACTTTAAGTTCAAGTTGAATAAAGAGTGAAGAGTAAAGTTTGAAGTTCATTTTCTTCAAACGAAGTATATGTGGAAGAGAGTAAATTATCAAGTCAAATGAAGTTAAGACCAAAGTCAAGATTCAAGTTAAAAGTCAAGTCAAGAAGTCTTGAGTTAAGTCAAGATAATTTCTTAAAGTTTTTAAAAAGTATTTTCGAAACGTTTTAAATTGTTTGGAGACTAAAGTATCAATGATAAGCAAAGAGTTCCGGTTTGAAGTTCTTTTCTTCAAAGAAGTATATGAGAACTAAGTATTTCCAAAAAGTTTAATATGTTTTTCACATTTAAATAAGAACGAAAACTAAAATTTCGAAAGAGTATTTGAGTTATTTTTCAAAAAGGAGCAAATGCTTTCACAATTAAGCAAGAGGGAAACGTTGATTTCTAAAATAGCCTTTGAGCTATGTTTTTGAGCAATTATCTCAAATCACATGAAGAAATATACTTTTGAACATAAGATCTAGTATCATATTTTGTTAGTAG
Organism: Solanum pennellii; assembly: GCF_001406875.1. Classification (NCBI taxonomy): domain Eukaryota; kingdom Viridiplantae; phylum Streptophyta; class Magnoliopsida; order Solanales; family Solanaceae; genus Solanum; species Solanum pennellii. The sequence continues at coordinate 32,653,817 of NC_028648.1, read as the reverse complement.
TATTGAGCACCGGTATGGGGGAGAGTTTAGATAATTCACATCCTCCATAAATCATGTAGTCATCACGGGTACAAAATTATCATACTTTTTGTTGCGCCCCATTTTTGTTATAGCAAAAACAGGTTTGGATGCATGACCTAACAACTCTTTTGGGTTTTTGAAGAGTCTCCACCTAACGAATTAAGGTTTGTTAGGGCACCTATCTTACCTAACTAATTCTAACTATGTTAACGAGCCAGAAATCAGGGTAAGGGTTTAAATTATCTCAAGGGGAATGTGTTGGGCATCCCTCCAGGTCCACAAATGTGGATCCCGACCGTATCTCATGCGATTTGCTTGGGGTTACAATTAGCAAATAAGGTAATTTCATCATTTATTTAATTTTAACATGCTAGCTAGGTGATAACATAAAATTAAACAATAAAGATCAATTTGTATTTAATTAAACATGCGAGACTATGCTACATAACAACAAGTTGAACAAATAACTCACATTATTATTTTAATATTTAAGCATGCGAGTCTAAGTGATGACAATAAATAAAATATACACTAACCAATTAATAAAGAGATAAGAGGATAGAAAAGAGACAAATAAATAATCAAAAAAATTTATTATTTTAGTTTAATCTACCCCAAAAAAATTAATTATCAAATAAATAAAGGGGTAAAAGGGAAGGGAAACTAGATTTTTATTTTTATTTTCCGATAGGATTCTATATAGGGACAGACAAAACCAAAGTTTTTCTATTCGAGCCTGGGTCGATGTAATCATCTTAATAGGGCCAACTACCCCTACCCTACCACTGCATGCATTTCGTACCTAAAAGGTGCCTAATCGTCCCAACTTATTGTCCAAGAGGCATTGGAGTCTTAATAGGATGGGTTAAAACAAAATCATATATAAGACCCTCCTAGACACCAAGCCAAACAAACAAGACGATCATTTTCGCATGATAAGTTTCAGTTGGCCTCTAAATTTTAAGTGACATGCTTGCAAACAACACGTAATTGTCAAAGGAATTCATGCTAAAGGAAAATTTTAATATTAATGCAGAAAATTATTTAGAACAACAGATTTTATTAATTAAAGGAAGGATATTATTTATTAAGAACAACAATCAATTTATTATTAATGCATAAAATTGTTTTAGATCATTGACAAATTTACAGATTGATTATTAATGCTAAGAAAATATTTTCAGTAGAAAATAATTACAATGCAGAAACTTAACTTAGAAAACTGATTATTATTAATGCAGAAATATTTTTAGGCAGTCAGCTTTATCAGATGCAGAAAATAATTACTCCCTCCGTGTCAATAAGAATGTTCCTATTTACTTTTTAGTTTGTTTCAAAAAGAATGTCCCCTTTCCATTTTTGGCAACACTTTAACTTAACTTTCCACACGACATGTTTAAGACCACAAGATTAAAGGAAATTTTACTACATTTAACATAATTTTAATTGAGAACTACATGATTAAAAAGTCTTCTTCTTTTGTTAAATTCCGTTCTAAGTAAAACTAGACCATCATTTTTTTAAACGGAGGGAGTACTAGAAAATTTTAGATGGAAAAGGGGGTTAATTATGATGCAGAAAATGTTAATTATTTAGTAGTTTTTACTAGGAAGATTAGTGCGATAATTTTTTAAGGATAAAACACATAAAAAATGCAGAAAATTGCTCTTTTATATAGGACAGAAAATATTTGCATAATTTATCTTGTTTTTTAAAACATGCTAAAAATTATTAGAGAATGACTTTGCCGAACAATCTTATTTAATTACATACTATAGACATGATTTCTAAGTGAACATACATAAACTTATTAATAAAATTCACATTCACAAATAAAGGACAACTTGACATTTAATATTTTATTCCTTTCAAAAAAAGTTAACATGATACAGATTAGTTGATAATTCATATGAACAAAGTCAAAACAACACATATAGGCATGTATTTCTAACCCCCAAATGATATAAAATATTTTAATCCTATAGGCGTAATAAAATATGTAAACGAATTAAAGAGAGATCTATAGTCAAAACTCAATTAATTAATATGCAAGTTATTAGAAATAGAGTTTTAATATTCATTAGATATGATTAACCAAATGATCAAGCAAAGATGAATTCATTTTATTTTTAGTTAGATCTAAAGTCATCTCATCAAATAAAGACTATCAAACAAATTACAAACCTATAGACATGCTTTCTAAACGAATAAGTTTGCAAATAAAGAGATGATTAGCACAGAATTCTTCCTCCCCTTAGGCGATCCCCAAATATGTATGTATGTATGTATGTATGTATATATATATATATATATATATATATATATATATGTATATATATATATATATATATATATATATATATATATATATATGTATATATATATATATA
>NC_028648.1:32644027-32651002 GCF_001406875.1 Solanum pennellii | reverse complement strand
TATATATGTGTGTGTGTGTGTGTGTGTGTATATATATACATATATATATATATATATATATATATATATATATACAACATTTAAATAAATAGCTTCGTCCAAAATTTCTTGTAGGCGACTCTTCAACATCTTGAACTCTACGATCAAAACCTACTAGAAGGGGTAATGTAAAATATATAATGAAAAATAATCATAATATCAAATATTCATAATAACCGATTACTTTCACATAAAACACACAAAAAAATAGATAAAGAATAGTCATTATCGCAAATAGAGGGAAAGGATAATGGAAGTAACTCAGATGCTTTCTTGTTGTTTCGTTTTTCAACACACTACAACATTCATAGTTATCCAAAACCAAAGTTAAACTAATGAAGAGGGATAACCAATAATATAAATGGTAATTAAGGACACTAACCGGTTAAGCACAAAGAAAATCATCAATGTAGACAACTTAATTCAACTTTCGACCCGAACACAACATAGTTGCAAAGAACGTACTTGAATGTTTAGCGAAATCTTAATTTATTTTAAGAGTAGCAATATTATGAGCAGTTAGTGAATGAAAGAGAGTTAAGAATAATGTAGCCTTGTGGTAAAAATGAGTGAATGAGTGAAAATAATGAAGGGAGGGAGTCTTATTTATATAGCAAAGAGGGGGAACACATAAGGTAAAGAGATATTTCTACGAAATCAATTAATATAGCATTTTCCTTATTTTAAAGTAGAGCCAAATCAGAAAATTTTAATAAAATCTTATTGAGAAATATAAACAAGTAAGAATAAAATAAGAAGTGTAATATTATTTTTCCTTAAATAGAGAAGAGCCAAAATAATATTGTTTTTACCATATATAAACAAATACGAAATCACTCAACTTTCAAGTGAGGAAACATGATCAATTAATATTATTTTCCTTATTTCAAAGGAGCCAAAAAAGAATTACCGAATTTAAGCAAGTAAAAACTCAATCCTATTTTTCAAGCAAGGTAAAAAAAAGTCAATTAAGGAGCCACTACATTTATTAAAATTTTGTTTTACCGAAGCAGGAATATATTGAATAAAAAAAGGGTCAATTATCTTTCCCAAGTTGTCTAAATAACAAGGATTTGTACTAAATATGATAAGATTTTCTAGTTTCCACAATCACAGTGACTCAATTATGCATGAATTTACCATAACTAAATAAAAATTAAGCCGTCGAAAAGAAGTTGGGTGGGAGGCACAAAAGGTCAAGACTGATATCCATTAAGTATGAAGTATCATCAAATTTCCATAACGAATTACCACCAAAATCAAGAGACAGACGATGGATTGACATATTTCAGGTTCATTAACAAATTTAGTACAAGCACCAAGGTTACAAAGGTTAATATTGGTTGGGGCCATTATAGTTGATTCTAAAAAAGAATCATGTATAGGATGAATGAGATGGGAAATCAAAATCAATTCAATACATGAAATTTGCAGCAACAACACATCAAAAATCAGTATACAGTAGTAGATATTTTAAAGCTAGTCATAGCTAGTTCAAAAAGATCAAGCATCATAAACCCAAGTAGCTAGGAAGATTTTAGAAAACCAAATCATATTAAATTGTCATGTTATTTCATGCATGGTTAACAACAAATCTACAAACAAATCATGGAGCAAAGTTTGGTTATCATTAACATCTTGTTCAAGAGGAGGAATTTGATTGCCTCGGGGAGGAGCTCCCGCATTGGAAATCTCTTCTTCTAGTCATCGTGCCGCGTTCCTACGAGTATTCATTGCCTATATTCATAATAAAAGGTTTAGATGCTAAGAGCACATAGAGTACAAGACTCTAGAGGCACGATATTGGATTTCTAAGAAAGTTAGAGATTCCTAAGCATCATATAGATTCCTATCCATAAGTGTGGCGCGCTTCACAATTATGAATGCGAATCTATACAGACGTGGTTGAGAGAGACATAAACTCAAACATATTCAACCTTATGCTATGATACCAAGTTTGTCATATCCGGGGAGCACGCCCTAGACGTAACCGGTCTCGTCGTCCTCTTTGATGACTAAGACTAGCCTCTTACCTTACATCATTACATTCATACGTCAAAAATGCGGAATATTGTTAAAAACATTTCATTACTTCTACATTGAGTTTTACATAGACCTCTACATACACATAGTATTTATATTGAGTATATATAGAACCTTCGTATAGAAAGATTACACAGCCTTCTACATTTATTGCACATAGATATGTAGGATATAACATAGTCTCAAATGTATGTCTCATCTCATAACCAGTTAACAAGAGTCTAACAATTTGGGCCTAACCTATACGTCAATGTAATAAAGCCATATATAGGATATACAATGTTTAGTACTTAAATGAAAAGGAAAGAACATAAGGTTCTTAAAACTAGAATAACTTCATAAGATTGATATTGGCATTGCCCTCGAAAATTGAGGACCTACCCAACTTGGATGAATGAGAATTCCAAGTCTTCCTTCAAAGTCATCTCAAAGACCTTCAACGATTGGAACCGAAAATGTTGGGGGAAAAAGGAGAAAATGGGGTTCGTACACCAGTTGTACTAAGTATGAGACCATATGCACACATATCATGAAATCATGCTAAAAAGGGACAATTCATTGCAACATGCTATTTTCATTTAGAAATCCTTATGCATATTTTTAGAAGACCATACAAATCAACAAGACATAATCATTAGGTCATAAACATGTACATCACAAGACCAACAATGCTAAGTCTAGTAAAGTCAACATGCATATCACATAATTGAACCCATAGTCAAATAAACTCTATCATCAACGTATATTAGCCACAAGCATGAATGAGAGTTCATTACAACATAACAAAAGCAAGACAATTACCCATGAACCCTCGTTAAGCAACAAGTGCAATGACCAAGCAAAGTCCCATAACATTACTCAACCAAGTAAACCCAATAAGAACCATGACTAAAATCTAAATTCACATAACATATCTTTTACGAGTGCATATCATCATACTTTAGGCATAGATACCAACACATAACCATAAGTGAATTTAAAATCATAATACACCATCAATGTGCAAGATCATAATATACATATCATGTAATATTATAAGCATATTTATATGTAAGTACAACCTTATAAATCTTTCTTCAAGGCAAACTAGTGCAAGGGATAGATAAAGTCCCATAACCCTCTCTAATATAAGTCAAACCTCTCAAGTCACTTTAGTTGATTTGTACTTCATTACTTCATTTTAGTTTAGGGAACACTTGCTTTTACCGACATAGATCACGAGAGCTGAGTGTGGAATCCGGTGTTGTAAAACCTTACACCGATGGAAGGTTGTCTACCGACCAAAGTAAAACCAAACATAAACATAGCTTTCTAGGTGGATCCTACTAGTTAGTCTTCCTATAGGGACAACATAGTTCAAGAAGTAAAAGATAGGTATGAACTCTCTACATGCCATTTGGAAATCGGATCCTCATATCATGGGAATCCATAGAATGAGTATCTCTCATAGGGGAGTCAACACCACATATTGAACTATAGGGTGAATATTCCTCTATGGAAAGTCAACACCTCCGATTGTCAAGTAACTCGGTTCTTAGCTAAGTCCCTTTTCAAATGTCTTTAATGTCTTTATTAATCATCATAGCTTAATAGAGGTCACAGGAACTATCCCTTGTTTAATCATCATCATCATAGATCAAGAAGAATTGCATGAGTCTAGTCCTTTCATTACAATTCATATAAGTGAGGTTAGCACATTTATATAATCACATCATGATAAAACACATTGGTAGTTATCATCATCCTTATAACATTTAAATCATAGCCAACACCTCACAAACCATAGTCAAGATGTTTTAATTCAACATCATACCAACCCTATCAATCTCAATACAAAGTATACTTTAATGCCATATCGTCACTTACTCCCAATTTACTACAATTGAAGTAAAGAATAGGGATCATAAGACTTGCCAATTCTCCTTCAGAATATATCATCAATATCTTACCATCAACCCTTAACTCAACCCAATAAAGGTATAATATCATCACACAACAATAACAAATCATAATAACAAAGCCAATTGAACCACTACATAAAAATATATTCCTAGTTCATAGCTTAAGATAAGAGACTTGGGTCAAAATCATAATTTAGATAAATTACTCAAAAACTAGCATGATAGTCCTATAATTCATCCTAATCTATTCATAAGTGACACAATAACATCATCTAGTAGTAATTCAACCAATAACAAATTCAATTGAACCAACATTACACAATTCATATTAAGAGCACAACCTAGTGTTAAGGGGAATATGTCATCTTCTACAAACTAGACCAATCAATCAAGAAATAACATAATTGATTTATAATACATGTTATTATATTCAATATCATTTCTTGGATATTATGAATATATTAACCGTCAATCCACCTACGCCTTGTCGATTGGGGTAGTAGCTCCATAAATAGCTTGGGGAAAGCTCAAGCCAAATGTAAAGCCTCATAGCCAAAGGACAATTGCCAGTACGGCTTGTCGATGGGTCTACTAAGAATCGATAGTGCGCGTCGACTGTGCCTACAACTTCACAACCAATGTGCTGTCCATTTAAGGGATGATGGGCAAATTTACCCCCCTTCCTAATTATACTATGGATGGTTTATTTTAATATTTTTAGGTATTTTAAGTTATTATATGCTTAACTCTTATTTAGAACTCATTATTCAAAAAAAAAATATCTTTCCCTCTCAAATCAGACCCCCCAAAACCCCATTGAAAACCAAGATAAAAAACAAGCTATGGAGGTGGATTCTTGGATCTTTATTATTGGAGTTTCATGGTCTTTACCATGTGGAAGGTATGTTAATATTTCATCCCTAGATAACCATTCATCCATGGAGTCCCTTAAAAGCTTTTTCAATCATGTTTCCAAGTCAAAAATTTATATCTTTCAATCTATCCATTGATTAATTGCTAAAGTGATTTCAAAAGCATTATAATGTTTAAGATGTGATTAATATATTATTTAAACATTATTTTTAATCAAATTCCATGAAGAAACCATTATATGTTTATCCCTTAAAATTATACATGTTATGGGTCTTGTTATCTTGACTAGATTATGATTCAATTTATATTTTACTGTAGTATATTGATTAATCCTAGACTTAGCTATATCAATTTATTATGAATTGTGGATAATTGATAAAGATGGTCATTAGGTTGGAGATTTTGTAAAGTTGACCTATATTCCTCCATCTTCTATGGATTGATGATGTATTGTACATGATGTGCTCTTGATTCTAGGATAGTTGAAGCATGATTTTGTCCATGTAAATGTACTTTTAGCTACTACCCTGAATATGATTTTATTGATGAATTGTGAATATTGATCAATGATGATCAAAGCAAGGAAAATTTTGTAATATTTCCCAATTCTTCTACTTTTCAATTGAATTGCTAGTTGAATTGACCTTGAACGACATTGTTTGGTATGGTCTACTTATGGTGGCGGTGTTTACACGCTTGTACATGTATATGTGTGATGATCATGGACTTGAAGGTATGATATGAAAGATAAGTTGATATGATGATCTCATGTTTAGGAAGTTGAAGGATTTATCCTTGATTCTAATATCATGTTCTAAGTTTATTGATGTTATGTGAAGTATATGAATAGTCTTCAACAGTAGGTGCACGAGTTAGGTGCATGGATGATGTTATATATATGTGATGATCATGTAAGGGTTAGGAGTGTTCTAATATGGCTAATTAGGATGAGTAACCTTATAGCATGACTGCTTCCTATATGAACCCTATATGAATGTGTGGTCAAAGTATACTAGGAGTCTTCTATTCTAAAGATTGAATATGTTCTTGTCTACTATGATGTAATGTGAGTGTGTGTAGTCTATAGCCCATAATACTCTGTTTATATGTATGACTGGATACTTGAGGAATGTTGTACATGTGTTGTGATCCTTAGAGGGTGGCATCCGCAAGGTTATGCTATATCCATTATGCAATCACGTTGACCAATGTAAACACACACTTCATGCATGACTATGAATAGGATATATTCATGATGATTAGAGGAAAGGGTAGTTCTTCTATGCATCATTACATATTTCTATGCATGTTAAGTATATGATTAATGAAGTTATGAATATGTGTGACTAGAGGTGCGATGTGAAGGTAGATCTGACATTGTATGCACACACACATGATGTATGATTTTATGAACTTGTGAAAGGACATTCTCACATGAAGTAGGGTCTATGATGAAAGGATATTCTCATCTTAGAATCCTTTGAGCTATATGATGTATGAACCAGCAAGCTCCTAAAGCCTTCTTTGTGAACTAATGCATTAAAGGCTTGACTATATATTAAAATGAGATTTAGATCCTAGAATCGAGTGAACATGAGATATGAGAGTGGGGGCTTCATGTTAGTAAGCCCGGCTTCCCACAAAAGAAACTTCACACTAAGCAAGTCCGGGTTCGTAACATATATTGTTGTCTCATTGATGGAAACTTCCACTGTCACGACCCAAAACCGAGCCGCGACTGGCACCCACACTTACCCTCCTATGTGAGCGAACCAACCAATCTAAACCCTAACATTTCAATATAATATCAACAAAAAGTAATGCGGAAGACTTAAACTCATTAATAAAAACCAATTCGATAAGTTCTAAAATTCAACATCTATTATTTCCCAAAATCTGGAAGTCATCACCACAAGAACATCTATGATCAAATTACTAAACTAAGAGTATTCTAAGAACTAAAATAAACAAAAGCTAGTCCATGCCGGAACTTCAAGGCATCAAGACATGAGGAAGAAGATCTAGTCCAAGCTAGAAGCATTAGCTCACCCTGAAATCCGGTGTAATGCAGACTGGCTAGAGTTGCGGTTGAGTTGAAGACGACGGTATGTTGGCTGCA
>NC_028648.1:32639131-32639318 GCF_001406875.1 Solanum pennellii | reverse complement strand
AAAGCTGCAGGGGCATTCGTTAGTCCGAAGGACATTACCAAGAATTCATAATGCCCATACCTGCTTCGAAAAGCAGTCTTTGGCACATCTGCCGCCCGTATTTTCAATTGATGATAACCATACCTCAAGTCAATCTTAGAGAAGACACAAGCACCTTGTAACTGATCGAACAAATCATCAATGCGAG
>NC_028648.1:32637506-32637968 GCF_001406875.1 Solanum pennellii | reverse complement strand
AAGACTGGAGGTTTCAATTTCAAGAACTTACTGAAAAGTTCATGCTGATCGCTTGTCACTATAGGCCCTGTAGTCAAACGAGGAAATGTGCCTATTTATATTGGCACATCCNACATCCATGCGGGGAGCCGCAACAGTTGCCTGTTGTACTTCCGGAACCTGAGGTGCTGGTGCAAAAAACACTGGAGGTGTTTGACCTTGATCAGATAACCCACTAAGGTAAGAAAGAACCCGATTTATCATCTCTGGGGTAGGTTGGGGTGGTGGTTCCTCATTCTGCACTTGCTCATTCTCCCCTTCCTCACCCTCTATTACCACTTCCTCAGTTGGTGGAGGAGTCACCGCCCTAGTACCAGATGGGGCAGGTGCTTGTCCTCTTCCCCTAGAGGACGTCCTCCCACGACCTCTACCACGGCCTCTTGCCGTTGCTCTTCCTCGAGCTACAGCCCCAGCGGCTGGCTC